>NW_026943829.1:1756338-1813838 GCF_035594765.1 Anolis carolinensis | reverse complement strand
TTATTATTATTATTACTATTATTATTATTATTATTATTAACCAGTTTTTACCACAAAAAAACTGGGAAAACATTGACTCCAGTATAAGCCGAGGGTGGTAAATTTCAGAAATAAAAATAGATACCAATAAAATTACATTAATTGAGGCATCAGTAGGTTAAATGTTTTTGAATATTTACATAAAGTTCAAATTTAAGATAAGACTGTCCAACTCTGATCAAATCATTATTCTCATCTTCTTCAGTGTAAATGTGCTTATGTATCCTTTTAATAATAATAGAGTAAAATAATACCTGAAATAATAGTAATAATAATAATAAATACAGGAAAATAATACATGTAATAATAGAGTAAAATAATAAATGCAATAATAGTAATAATAATAATTATAATAAGATCAGAGTGAAATAATAAATGTAATAATAATAATAATAGAGTAAAATAATAATAATAATAATAATAATAATAATAATAATAATAATAATTGTGCGGTTTTCTGGCATTGTGTATTTCTGCCGCTTCTGTGACTGTTCATTTGGGTTTTGATGATTCCGTAGCCCACTTGTCGATGGATGTCCAGAATCAGCAGCATCCACCGCGGTCCTTTTTATCCTGGGTGACGACCGAGCCAGTATAGACTTCGTTTGGGTTTGATTCTCCATAATGCTAATGGGTTAGGTGCTCTTGGTTGTGCTCCTCAGCTGAGGCCTCTCTGGCTTGGTTGGACCTGCCGGTAGTTACACTACCGCCAGCACAGCCCTCAGTCATCATGATTCATTGGAACTTATGCCTCAAGTACCACCTGCCAGCAGCAAAGAACTGGTGGGATCACAAACCTGCAAAAGTATTGGAAAATGAGCACGCAAAGATACTGTGGGACTTCCGAATCCAGACTGACAAAGTTCTGGAACACAACACACCAGACATCACAGTTGTGGAAAAGAACAAGGTTTGGATCATTGATGTTGCCATCCCAGGTGACAGTCGCATTGACGAAAAACAACAGGAAAAACTCAGCCGCTATCAGGACCTCAAGATTGAACTTCAAAGACTCTGGCAGAAACCAGTGCAGGTGGTCCCGGTGGTGATGGGCACACTGGGTGCCGTGCCAAAAGATCTCAGCCGGCATTTGGAAACAATAGACATTGACAAAATTACGATCTGCCAACTGCAAAAAGCCACCCTGCTGGGATCTGCACGCATCATCCGAAAATACATCACACAGTCCTAGACACTTGGGAAGTGTTCGACTTGTGATTTTGTGAAACGAAACCCAGCATATCTATCTTGTTTGCTGTGTCATACAACGTCGTTGTGTCAATAATAATAATAATAATAATAATAATAATAATTTTATTTTTATACCCCGCCACCATCTCCCCAGAGGGACTCGGGGCGGCTCACAGATATAAAACCAGCATACAGAGTATCAAATACAAAAAACACAAAAATAAAATTAAAAGGCATAAAATAAAATCACAGTCATTATAAAACACATGATAAAACACAGCAATACCCTAGCACTCAAGACCTAGCTCTTTACTAGAGCTTTTAATCTATGTTAATTTTATCAATATTTGTATGTATGTATTTTTATCCTTTACAATTTTATCTTGTAAATCGCCTAGAGCATCTTGGATGGAGGGCGATTAATAAGTAATTAAATGATGATGATGATGATGATGATGATGATGGTTAATAAAATCATACAATGGATTGGGCAAAGTGCACTGAGTGAAAAAACAACAAAACCCAAAACAAAACAACAACAAAAAAGAGAAAATGGAAAAGCAAAGGAAAAATAAATGCAATACAGTAGAATCTCACTTATCCAACACTCACTTATCCAACGTTCTGGATTATCCAACACATTTTTGTAGTCAATGTTTTCAATATATCATGATATTTTGGTGCTAAATTCGTAAATACAGTAATTACTACATAGCATTAATGTGTAATGAACTACTTTTTCTGTCAAATTTGTTGTATAACATGATGTTTTGGTGCTTAATTAGTAAAATCATAAACTATTTTGATGTTTAATATGCTTTTTCTTAATCTCTCCTTATTATCCAACTTATTCACTTATCCAACATTCTGCTGGCCCGTTTATGTTGGATGAGACTCTACTGTAGTAGCAACAATAATAGAGAAAAATAATAAATGTAATAATACCAATAATAATAGAGAAAAATAATAAATATACCATATATTCTTGAGTATAAGCTGACCCAAATATAAGCCATCCAGGACTCTCACCTGAGTATAAGCCGAGGGGTCTTTTTCAGTCTTAAAAAAAGGGCTGAAAAACTAGGCTTATACTCGAGTATATACAGTATACTGCTTTTGCTCAATAAAACTACAAAAGACTGTCAATAGCAAGGTGAACTATTCTGAGGTGCGACACCCCTCAACCACTTTGGCCTCCAACCAAACATAACACTGCTCACTCAGGAGCAAACTATCTGCTGACTCTTGAGATGGTTTTCCATCTTCCTTGCTTGGATGGTGAAAGGCGTTTCTGGCTTTGTCTCCCCTTGTAGTTGTTTGTGCCCTTCAAGCCGGAGGAGTTGGTCCGCCATTTGCAGCACGTCCTGGAGACGAGCGAAGTCAACTGGCATCACGTCCTCTCCTGCGTTTCCACGCTGCTGGTCTGCCAGTCGGGAGCCGCACCACTGATTAAAGGTAGATACCGAGTCCGTGGTTGGATCGGACTTTGGCATTTTGAGCCCACATACTGTTTTGTTTTCACTTTGGGAAAAAGGTGGGAGACGTGTGTGTTATGGGGAAGTCTTTTTCCCAGACTTCCTGAGCCATCTGCTGAAGAAAGGCTTTGAGGACTATGACTTGGAAAGCATGATGACGGCGTTCCTGATCGCGCGCCAGGCTGGCCTGGAGGGTCCTGCCGTTTTCATGCCTTACGCAGAATGGTTTAAGGTAAGAGCCTAAGATAGATCATGAGTTCTGACATTAAATTGCCTCATTTATGGTCCTAACCATACAGGTTTGCATTGGCGGACCCAAAGAGACATCTCAGGAATTTGCTATGTCCTCTGCCACAATTACCCATTGAATTTTGACTTGTGAGTTTTAACCTGCTTTATACTAGTGTGGTCTTGTGAGTATTTTTTTTTTGGCCCAGTTCCTTTTAGGAGCCAATCCTGGATTTTACTAAAGTATGACTATTTTACCGTGTTTCCCCGAAAATAAGACAGTGTCTTATATTATTTTTTACTCCCAAAGATGCGCTAGGTCTTATTTTCAGGGGATGTCTTATTTTTCTATGAAGAAGAATTCATATCCATTGTTGAACAAAAAAAAATGAACATTTATTCTATACTGTACAGAAGTTGTCATCACAAACCAACATAACTAAACCAGACAAACTGTGACCCCTGTCAAGAATTTCTTGTTACTACCATTATTTACATATACAACTGGTATGTAAGCCGCCCCAAGTCCCTCTGGGGAGATGGAGGCGGGGTATAAAAATAAAATAATAATAATTATTATTATTTTATTTTATTGTATGACGCAGCAAACAAGATAGATATGCTGGATTTCGTATCACAAAATCACAAGTCAAACACTTCCCAAGTGTCTAGGACTGTGTGATGTATTTATTATTATTATTATTATTATTATTATTATTATTATTATTTTATTATGACACAGCAAACAAGATAGATATGCTGGATTTCGTATTGCAAAATCACAAGTCGAACACTTCCCAAGTGTCTAGGACTGTGTGATACATTATTATTATTATTATTATTATTATTATGTACATTTACCAACCCTGCATGCTACGGTGTTTTGTTTGACGGGCGCCGGGCATGCTTCCAAACAAAAACTTTGCTAGGTCTTACTTTCAGGGGAGGCCTTATATTTAGCAATTTAGCAAAACCTCTACTAGGTCTTATTTTTTGGGGATGTCTTACTTTCAGGGAAACAGGGTATGTGATCTTATTAGTTTTTATGATCTATTCTATTGTTGATTGATTTGTTTTATTGTTGTGTTTTTACATTGTTTGTTTATCCTGGGCTTGGCCCCATGTAAGCTGCCCCAAGTCCCTTTGGGGAGATGGGGCTGGGTATAAAAATAAAAATAAAATAATAAGAATAATTATTATTGTATGTTATATCATCATCATCATCTATCACCTGTGGCCGAGTATGATTGTCTTCCAAGACTTGGTAGTGGGTCTTCAAATAGCTGTAAAGGCCTATTCTGGATCCGCATAGTCTTTTGCAGTTTTTGTGTGTGTCAGGAGCAACTTGAGAAACTGCAAGTTGCTTCTGATGTGAGAGAATTCGTTGTCTGCAAGGATGTTGCCCAGAGGTGAATGTTTTGATGTTTTACGATCCTTGTGGTTGGCTTATCTCATGTCCCTGCATGGGGAGCTGGAGTTGACAGAGGGAAGTCACCTGCTCTCCCGGCAACCTGTGGGTCAGCAGTCCTGCCGGCACAAGGATTTAGCCCATTGTGTCACCGGGGGCTCTATCTTTTGCATTGAGGACATACATTTCCAGATAGAAGGTGGTCCCGACAAGGGTTTGCTTGGGACGTATCTCTCTTTTCCCCTTCATTCGTGCCTCTGCAAAATCCACAGCACTGTTGGTAACAGCTGACCTCCAGTTCCAATGATCGAAAGTCAGGGCTTCCTAGTTCTCTCGCCATGTTCCTGCCACATTTTTATGGTTAGCTCTAAGCCCATCTGTCCTCTGAAATTCCATTTTCCATTCTTGAACTGAGAGTAGAGTAACTGCTTTGCGAGACGGTGATCGGACCTTTGGACAACTTGGCATCCGGTCCCACGAAGTTGAAGGCAGAGAATCATCGCTTCAGTGCTGGTGGTCTTTGCTTATATGTATTTAGTAAACAGTTAAAAACATGGCTTTTCCAGTGTGCATTGGAATAATTAACCCCACGACAGACCCCTCCTATAGAAATACCGCTTTTCTGCATTTTGTTTTGCCCCGGTATTGGAAACAACTTGACTCCCTACCCCAACTCTTCTAGATAACTCCTCAACACTTTGCCCAGATACCTTATTAAAAGGTTTTGTATTTTTTGCATTTTGTATACTTTTGCATTTTTTGACTTGACCGGCATTTTGTATACTTTTGCATTTTTTGACTTGACCGGTTCCGCACCAAGACCACGGGCACCGTCAGCTTCCGCCTCCACTGCCTCCAGCAGTCCAAGTGAGCCCCCGCTGGGGGGGGGGGGGGGACGGGGACGGGGGGGGCAGACCTGGGGGGGGACCCTCTGGGGCAGGCGCCACGGGGAGGGGGGGGGGTCCTGGTCCGGAGGTGGAGGGGTCCCCGGGGCCCCCGTCATCAGGACGGCCGGGGGGACCACACGGGGAATCTTCTTCTAGGATGAGAATAATAATAATAATAATAATGTAATAATAACGATGCAATAATAATAATAATGATGTAATAATAATAATGTAATAGTAATAATAATATAATACTGTAATAATAATAATAATAATAATAATAATAATGTAATAATAAGGATGCAATAATAATGATGATGATGTAATAATAATAATGTAATAGTAATAATAATATAATACTGTAATAATGTAATAGTAATAATAATATAATACTGTAATAATGTAATAATAATAATAATAATGTAATAATAACGATGCAATAATAATAATGATGTAATAATAATAATAATGATAATAATAATGTAATAACGATGCAATAATAATGATGATGATGTAATAATAATAATGTAATAGTAATAATAATATAATACTGTAATAATGTAATAATAATAATAATGTAATAATAACGATGCAATAATAATAATGATGATGTAATAATAATAATAATGATAATATAATAATAATGTAATAATGATGATGATGTCATAATAATAATGTAATAGTAATAATAATATAATACAGTAATAATGTAATAATAATAATAATGTAATAATAACGATGCAATAATAATAATGATGATGTAATAATAATAATAATGATAATATAATAATAATGTAATAATGATGCAATAATAATGATGATGATGTAATAATAATAATGTAATAGTAATAATAATATAATACTGTAATAATGTAATAATAATAATGTAATAATAATAATGATAATGTTATAATAAAAATAATGTAATAATGATGCAATAATGATGATGATGGAATAATAACAATGCAATAATAATACTGATAATAAAAAGAATGTAGTAATAATAGTGATAATGTTATAATAAAAATAATGTAATAATGATGCAATAATGATGATGATGGAATAATAACATTAATAATTAATAATTATTGGGGGGCCCGTCATCAGGACGGCCGGGCGGACCACACGGGGAATCTTCTTCTAGGATGAGATTAATAATAATAATAATAATAATATACTAATGTAGTAATAATAATGTAATAATAACAATGCAATAATAATGATGATGATGTAATAATAATAATATAATAATACTGTAATAATGTAACAATAACAGTGATGATGTAATAGTAATAATGTAATAGTAATAATAATGTAATAATACTGTAATAATGTAATAGTAATAATAATGTAATAATAATACTGTAATAATGTAATAATAATAGTGATAATGTAATAATGATGCAATAACAGTGATGATGTAATAGTAATAATGTAATAGTAATAATAATGTAATAAAAATACTGTAATAATGTAATAGTAATAATAATGTAATAATACTGTAATAATGTAATAGTAATAATAATGTAATAATAATACTGTAATAATGTAATAATAATAGTGATAATATAATAATAATAATAATATTGTAATAATGATGCAATAATAATGATGATGTAATAGTAGTAATGTAATAGTAATAATGTAATAATAATGATGATGTAATAGTAATAATGTAATAGTAATAATAATATAATAATACTGTACTAATGTAATAGTAATAATAATAGTGATAATAATAGTGATAATGTAATAATAATAATATTGTAATAATGATGCAATAATAATGATGATGTAATAGTAGTAATGTAATAGTAATAATGTAATAATAATGATGATGTAATAGTAATAATAATATAATAATAATACTGTACTAATGTAATAGTAATAATAATAGTGATAATAATAGTGATAATGTAATAATAATAATATTGTAATAATGATGCAATAATAATGATGATGTAATAGTAATAATGTAATAGTAATAATAATGTAATAACAACGATAATGTAATAGTAATAATGTAATAGTAATCATAATGTAATAATAATACTGTAATAATGTAATACAGTAGAGTCTCACTTATCCAACACTCGCTTATCCAATGTTCTGGATTATCCAACGCATTTTTGTAGTCAATGTTTTCAATATATCCTGATATTTTGGTGCTAAATTCGTAAATACAGTCATTACTACATAACATTCCTGCGTCTTGAACTACTTTTTCTGTCAAATTTTTTGTCTAACCTGATGTTTTGGTGCTTCATTTGTAAAATCATAACCTAATTTGACGCTTAATAGGCTTTTTCTTAATCCCCCCTTATTATCCAACATATTCACTTATCCAACATTCTGCTGGCCCGTTTATGTTGGATAAGTGAGACTCTACTGTACTTACCTCAGAGATAGCAAAGCTGACAGTTTACCTCACAGCTTATGTACTTACCTCATAGTTCATCGTTTTTGTACTTACCTCATGTACTTACCATATAGTCATTATAGATAGGACTTACCTGATAGTGTACTTACCTCATGTACTTACCATATATAGTTATTATACCTCATAGTTTACCTCAGAGTAAAGTACATGAGGTAAGTCCTAGGCTATGAGGTAAGTACGTAAGCTAGGAGACCAAGTGAGCGGAGCTTAGCCTTCTAACTGGCAGCAATTGGATAAAAGCAATTATTCCTCTCTCTCTCTAATTAGGACTTTATTTTTCTTTTCTTTTTGTTGTATCAACCTAGAGGCGTGGATGATGGGTTGTGTTGTCAAATTTCGAGGTTGGGGGGCTTGTAGTTTTGTTGTTTTGTGGGTCGCCGTGATGCCATCACTCTTTTATATATATAGATTGTATTATTATAGTTCACCCTAGCTGGTACTTACCACATGGGTCATAGTTTAGGTACTTACCTCAAAGAGAGCCGAGCTGATAGTTTACCTCATAGCCTAGGACTTACCTCATGTTCTTACCCTATAGTTATTATACCTCCTAGTTTACCTCACAGCTTATGTACTTACCACATAGTTCATCGTTTTTGTACTTACCTCATAGCCTAGGACTTACCTCATGTTCTTACCCTATAGTTATTATACCTCATAGGTAAGTACCTAAACTATGACCTATGTGGTAAGGACCAGCTAGGGTGAACTATAATAATACAATAGTAACTATAATAATAGAATGACTCTGAAGTAAACTATGAGGTAAGTCCAAGGCTATGATAAGCAATATCTATAATGACTCTGAGGTAAACTATGAGGTAAGTACATAAGCTATGAGGTAAACTATCAGCTTTGCTATCTCTGAGGTAAGTACCTAAACTATGACCTATGTGGTAAGGACCAGCTAGGGTGAACTATAATAATATAATAGTAACTATAATAATAGAATGACTCTGAAGTAAACCTCACAGCTTATGTACTTACCTCATAGTTTACCTCAGAGTAAAGTACATGAGGTAAGTCCTAGGCTATGAGGTAAGTACGTAAGCTAGGAGACCAAGTGAGCGGAGCTTAGCCTTCTAACTGGCAGCAATTGGATAAAAGCAATTATTCTTCTCTCTCTCTAATGAGGACTTTATTTTTCTTTTCTTTTTGTTGTATCAACCTTGAGGCGTGGATGATGGGTTGTGTTGTCAAATTTCGAGGTTGGGGGGCCTGGAGTTTTGTTGTTTTGTGCGTCGCCGTGATGCCATCACTCTTTTATATATATAGATTGTATTATTATAGTTCACCCTAGCTGGTACTTACCACATAGGTCATAGTTTAGGTACTTACCTCATAGTTTAGGTACTTACCTATGATGTATAATAACTATAGGGTAAGAACATGAGGTAAGTCCTAGGCTATGAGGTAAGTACGTAAGCTATCCTCTTGGTAAGTAAGCTGTGTAATAATAATTAAACTATGACCTATGTGGTAAGTACCAGCTAGGGTGAACTATAATAATACAATAGTAACTATAATAATAGAATGACTCTGAAGTAAACTATGAGGTAAGTCCAAGGCTATGATAAGCACTATCTATCTATAATGACTCTGAGGTAAACTATGAGGTAAGTACATAAGCTATGAGGTAAACTATGAGGTATAATAACTATATGGTAGTTTTTTTATATAGTTATAGTAGTTTTTGTAGTCAATGTTTTCAATATATCGTGATATTTTGGTGCTAAATTCGTAAATACAGTAATTACTACATAACATTCCTGCGTCTTGAACTACTTTTTCTGTCAAATTTGTTGTAAAACATGATGTTTTGGTGCTGAATTTGTAAAACCATAACCTAATTGGATGTTTAATAGGCTTTTCCTTGATCAGTCCTTATAATCCAAGATATTCGCTTATCCAAGCTTCTGCCGGCCCATTTAGCTTGGATTAGTGAGACTCTACTGTATATAATAATACTACGAATTATACATAAAATACATAAAACAAATATTATATATATCATACATATTATACATAATAATGCTATGTATTTTATATATATTATAATATAAATAATTTATTTATATACATTTATATTATAATGTATATAATAATACTACACATTATACATAAAACACATAAAACAAATATATATATTATACAGATTATACATAATAATACTATGCATTATATATATTATAGTATAAATATATATTTACTTATACAGTAGAGTCTCACTTATCCAATAATAATAATAATAATAATAATAATAATAATAATAATAATAATAATATTTATTCTTATACCCCGCCCCATCTCCCTGATGGGCCAAGCCCGGACAGAACAATATAAAAGCAAAGCAATAAAAACAGATCAATCAACAATAAAAACAAGTCATAAAAAATCACATACAAAAATAAAATGATAAAATCATGGATTGGATTCAAAGGATCTGGGCCAAAAGTGCAAAATATCCAACACTCGCTTATCCAACGTTCTGGATTATTCAACGCATTTTTGTAGTCAATGTTTTCAATATATCGTGATATTTTGGTGCTAAATTCGTAAATACAGTCATTACAACATAACATTACTGCGTATTGAACTACTTTTTCTGTCAAACTTGTTGTAAAACATGATGTTTTGGTGCTGAATTTGTAAAATCATAACCTAATTGGATGTTTAATAGGCTTTTCCTTAATCTCTCCTTATTATCCAAGATATTCGCTTATCCAAGCTTCTGTTGGCCCGTTTAGCTTGGATTAGTGAGACTCTACTGTAGTTATTATACCTCATAGTTTACCTCATAGCTTATGTATTTACCTCATAGTTTACCTCAGAGTCATTATAGATAGATAGTGCTTATTATAGTGCATTATTATTATTATATCGATATTATTACATTATTATTATTATTACATTATTATTATTATATTACAGTATTATTTTTACATTATTATTACTATTACATTATGATTATTACATTATCACTATTATTATTACATTATTACAGTATTATGATTACATTATTATTACTATTACATTATGATTATTACATTATCACTATTATTATTACATTATTACAGTATTATGATTACATTATTATTACTATTACATTATGATTATTACATTATCACTATTATTATTACATTATTAATATTATTACAGTATTATGATTACATTATTATTACTATTACATTATGATTATTACATTATCACTATTATTATTACATTATTACAGTATTATGATTACATTATTATTACTATTACATTATGATTATTACATTATCACTATTATTATTACATTATTAATATTATTACAGTATTATGATTACATTATTATTACTATTACATTATGATTATTACATTATCACTATTATTATTACATTATTAATATTATTACAGTATTATGATTACATTATTATTACTATTACATTATGATTATTACATTATCACTATTATTATTACATTATTACAGTATTATGATTACATTATTATTACTATTACATTATGATTATTACATTATCACTATTATTATTACATTATTAATATTATTACAGTATTATGATTACATTATTATTACTATTACATTATGATTATTACATTATCACTATTATTATTACATTATTAATATTATTAAAGTATTATGATTACATTATTATTACTATTACATTATGATTATTACATTATCACTATTATTACATTATTACAGTATTATTATTACATTATTATTACTATTACATTATTACAGTATTATTACATTATTATTACATTATTAATATTACATTATTAAAGTATTATGATTACATTATTATTATTACTTATTACTTACTTACTTATTATTATTACTATGTACTTACCTCATAGCCTAGGACTTACCTCATGTTCTTACCCTATAGTTATTATACCTCATAGGTAAGTACCTAAACTATGAGATAAGTACTGTAGTCTGTCTGTGCAATTTTCTTTATTATTATTATTATTATTATTATTATTATTATTATTTGCGTGCTCCTTTTCCAATACATTTGCAGGTTTGTGATCCCACCAGTTATTTACTGCTGGGAGGTGGTCCTTGAGGCATAAGTTCCAATGAATCCTTTGGGCCACGTAGTTGTGCCTCTGTTTGTAGTCTGTCTGTGCAATTTTCTTTATTATTATTATTATTATTATTTGCGTGCTCCTTTTCCAATACTTTTGCCAGTTTGTGATCCCACCAGTTCTTTGCTGCTGGGAGGTGGTACTTGAGGCATAAGTTCCAATGAATCCTTTGGGCCATGTAGTTGTGCCTCTGTTTGTAGTCTTTCTGTGCAATTTTCTTTATTATTATTATTATTATTTGCGTGCTCATTTTCCAATACTTTTGCAGGTTTGTGCTCTTCGGCTTAGAAATGGAGATGAGCCCCAACCCCCAGAGTCAGGCATGACTGGACTTAACGTCAGGGGAAAACCTATACATTTACCTATATATTACATGTAATATGACTAATAATATTGCAGCATGATAGCATGGTACAATATAATATAATATTATATAATGCTCATATTGTGCTATGCTAATGATATAATAACATAATACAATATAATAATAATAATAATACACTATTATTACATGTAATATGACTAATACTCTTGCAGTATGATGGCATGGTACAATCTATATATATAAAAGGGTAATGAAATTTCGGCCTCGGACAAAACAACAAAACGACACATCCCAGAAACACTAAACTTGGCAGCACAACCCATCATCCACGCCTCTACGTTCATACAACAAAAAGGAAAGAAAAATAAAGTCCTAATTAGAGGGAGAGGAATAATTGTTTTTATCCAATTGCTGCCAGTTAGAAGGCTAAGCTCCGCTCACTTTTTATTTCGTGTCAAAAGCATTGCATAAATAAATACATTTTAAAATGATGAAAAAAAAGGAAATCGCAAGCACCTAAATAGTTTTAGCCCACTTGGTCTCCAAGCAACCACTCAGCCCAGGGGAAGGCAGAGTTAGGCCTCACTTAGGCCTCTTCCACACTGCGTATAAAATACAGATTATCTGATTTTAACTGGATTATATGGCAGTGTAGACTCAAGGCCCTTCCACACAGCTATATAACCCATTTACAATGGACTTAATGTCTGGGGAAAACCTTTACTCTTTACCTTAACTACCACCAGTTCCTCAATACTTTATTTCCCAGACCACCAGACGCGTGGCCGGGCACAGGTAGTATCTATATATATAAAAGAGTGATGGCATCACGGCGACGCACAAAACAACAAAACTACAGGCCCCCCAACCTCGAAATTTGACAACACAACCCATCATCCACGCCTCTAGGTTGATACAACAAAAAGAAAAGAAAAATAAAGTCCTCATTAGAGAGAGAGGGATAATTGCTTTTATCCAATTGCTGCCAGTTAGAAGGCTAAGCTCCTCCAACTTGGTCTCCTAGCAACCCAATAAAAAATAATAAAAAACACTAAAAAATAATTTAAAACACTAAAAATTAATACAATAAAATACTATAATACCAGAAAATAACTAAAAATAATACAAGAAAATAATAAAATATATTATATTCTTATCCTTTTTCTTATCCTTTTCTCACCCCGAGTTTTAACTGAGTATTTGTGCGGCCTGCCCTGTTATATTGCTCTTTGGATTTTGTGTTGTACTGTATATGATTCTTTATTGTATTGTTGTAATTGTATTATGATATGTTGTTTTTATATTTTGTTATATTGTATTTTTCCCGGGCATGGCCCCATGTAAGCCGCCCCGAGTCCCCATTGGGGAGATGGTGGCGGGGTATAAATAAAGTATTATTATTATTATTATTATTATTATTATTATTATTATTATTATTATAAATAAAAAAATAACTTACAATCAAATTAATTTAAAAAATGCAAATAAAGTCAAATAAAAATTACACAACAATTTTTAACCAATACCACCACCACTTTGCCACAGCAACGCGTGGCCGGGCACAGCTAGTATCTATATATATAAAAGAGTGATGGCATCACGGCAATTCACAAAACAACAAAAGTACAGGCCCCCCAACCTCAAAATTTGACAACACAACCCATCATCCACGCCTCAAGGTTGATACAACAAAAAGAAAAGAAAAATAAAGTCCTAATTAGAGGGAGAGCAATAATTTTTTTTATCCAATTGCTGCCAGTTTAGAGGGCTAATCTCTGCCCACTTGGTTGCCTAGCAACCAAGGGACAGCCAGGTCTCAGTTAGGGGACAGGCAGACTTAGGCTTCACTTAGGCTTCTTCCACAGATTATCTAATTTGCACTGGATTATATGGCAGTGTAGACTCAAGGCCCTTCCACACAGCTATATAACCCATTTATAATGTTATATTATCTGCTTTGCACTGGATTATCTTGACTCCACAATGCCATATAATCCAGTTCAGTGGGCATTTTATACAGCTGCTCCAGTTCTAAGCAGATAATATAAGATTATCAATATAGAGTAGAGTCTCACTTATCCAACGTAAACAGGCCGGCAGGATAAGTGAATATGTTGGATAATAAGAAGGGATTCAGGAAAAGCCAATTAAACATCAAATTAGGTAATCGTTATACAAATTAAGCACCAAAACATCATATTATACAACAAATTTGACAGAAAAAGTAGTTCCATGCGCAGTAATGCTATGTAGTATTTACAGTAGAGTCACACTTATCCAACACTCGCTTATCCAACGTTCTGGATTATCCAACGCATTTTTGTAGTCAATGCTTTCAATATATCGTGATATTTTGGTGCTAAATTCATAAATCCAGTAATTTCTGCATAGAATTACTGTGTATTGAACTACTTTTTCTTCCAAATTTGTTGTCTAACATGATGTTTTGGTCCTTAATTTGTGAAATCATAACTTACTTTGATGTTTAATAGGCTTATCCTTAATCCCTCCTTATTATCCAACATATTCGCTTATCCAACATTCTGCCGGCCCGTTTATGTTGGATAAGTGAGACTCTACTGTACTGTATTTACAAATTTACCACTAAAATATCACAATGAATTTAAAACACTGACTACAAAAACATTGATTATGAAAAGGCAGACTGCGTTGTATAAGCGAATGTTGGATAAGTGAGATTCTTCTTTAATATGAAATAATTACTGGGATAGAATAATGCAGAACAATATAATCTCTAAAACCAGGACAGTAAATAAACAGGGGAATTCCACACAGGAAACAATCGGGGCCAGCTAACACCTCCCAACAAAGTATTCCCATCATCGAAGTCTGGCAAATCCTCTGTTTTCTCAGGGCCACAGACAGTAGAAGCACATAAAATATCGCAAACACCACTCTGAAAACAAGGGAATTCCAAACAGGAAACAATCAGGGCCAGCTAACACCTCCCAACAAAAAATTCACTCTGGGAGGAAACAGCCAGGCTTTAAAGCTGCAAGGCCATTACATCCTAATCATTTTTCTTAATTGCAGCATTCATACTTGCCTCCAACAAACAAACAAAAAACAATCAGAAATATTGTATATTCACAACCTTTAGGAAATAATATCCCCTGATGGCGCAGCGTGTTAAAGCGCTGAGCTGCTGAACTTCTGGACTGAAAGGCCGCAGGTTTGAATTGGGGGAGCGGAGAGAGCCCCCACTGTTTAGCTCCAGCTTCTGCCAACCCAGAAGTTCAAAAACATGCAAATGTGAGTGCATCAATAGGTACTGCTCCGGCGGGAAGGTAACGGCGCTCCATGCAGTCATCCCACATGACCTTGGAGGAGTCTACGGACAACGCCGGCTCTTCGGCTTAGAAATGGAGATGAGCACCAACCTCCAGAGTCAGACACGACTGGACTTAATGTCTGGGGAAAACCTTGACCCTTGACCTTAACTACCACCAATTCCTCAATACTTTATTTCCCAGAACACCAGACTTTGCCACAGCAACGCGTGGCCGGGCACAGCTAGTATATTATATATATTATGAACTTGCACACTGAAAGGTAATTTGTAAGCTACTCTGAGTCCGCTTCGGGGTGACAAGGGCGGGATAGAAATGTTGCAAACAAACAAACAAATAAATAAATAATAGTTTAGGCTGAGTAATTGGCAGTAATTGAGTTCTACCAGTTTGGGGCCACTGCCAAAGGGATCTAACTGGGGAGAGTTTGTTGTATGTCTTTGGGCTTGTATACGGGGGGGGGGGGGGGGGGGGGGGTCTTTTGAGAGGCAAGTCCAGTCCGGCTTGTGAGCCTTGTTCCTTCCTCCCTGTGTCCTCCCAGCACGGCCAGAAGGTGACCACGGCGGCCGAGGAGAAGCCCTCCTTCCTGGCCGAGCGCATGGCCAACGTCCGGCGGAGGCGGCAGGAGCGCAGGCCCAGGTCGGTCCTTGCTTGCCCCTCTCGTCCTTCTTTCTTTCTTTCTTTCTTTCTTTCTTATTTATTTATTTGTTTTTATTTGCGACATTTATATCCCGCCCTTCTCACCCCGAAGGGGACTCAGGGCGGTTTACAAGTATATATACATCTATATATATAAAAGAGTGATGGCATCACGGCGACGCACAAAACAACAAAACTACAGGCCCCCCCCAACCTCGAAATTTGACAACACAACCCATCATCCACGCCTCTAGGTTGAGACAACCAAAAGCAAAGAAAAATAAAGTCCTAATTAGAGGGAGAGAAATAATTGTTTTTTATCCAGTTGCTGCCACTTAGAAGGCTAAGCTCTGCCCACTTGGTCTCCTAGCAGCCCAGTGTTAATAAAAGAATTAAAAATAAAATAAATACAAATAATACAATAAAAAATAATTAAAAAAACACTAAAAAATTAATACAATAAAATACTATAATAACAGAAAATAACTAAAAATAATACAAGAAAATAATAAAATATAATAAATAAAAATATAACTTACAATAAAATTAATTTAAAAAATGCAAATAAAGTCAAAGAAAAATTACACAACAATTTTTAACCAATACTTTTTCTGCCAAATTTGTTGTCTAACATGATGTTTTGGTGCTTCATTTGTAAAATCATAACCTAATTTGATGTTTAATAGGCTTTTCCTTAATGCCTCCTTACTATCCAACATATTCGCTTATCCAACATTCTGCCGGCCCGTTTAGCTTGGATAAGTGAGACTCTACTGTAGTATTAGTAATATTGCATGTAATATAAATATACAATTATAATAGTGAATTATAATTATTATTACATTGTATTACATCATAATATTATTAATATTACATATATATACAATGTATTATAATATTAGTATAGTATAATATTATTATAGATCATTTTATCATTAAATTGATACAGGAGACATGGTGGGAAGATGTCTTTCTTTCTTTCTTTCTTTCCACCTCCCCTTACCTCCCTGCCTGCTCTTCCGCGCAGGGAAGGGCCGTTGACGTCCCGCATCGTGACGTGGGAGCCCTCGGAGGAGTTCGTCAAGAGCAGCCACGTCCTCCGCACCCCCCTCCAGACCATGTACATCATGGCCGACCTCGGCCCCTCCGGCAGGTCAGCCAGCCCTCCTCATCCCGGAGTATATTATCATATTATTACCATTATATTATTATTATTATATTCATTATTCGTGACTACATTGATTCTAGAATAGTGGCCAAATGTGGTGTGATTTGGTCCAGTGGTTTTGTTGTTTACTCCATGGGAATTATGCACATTACATTTTTATATATATATTATATCGTTCTATTATTATTCTATTATTATTGTAGTATATTGTCATATTATTACCATTATATTATTATTATTATATTCATTATTCGTGACTACATTGAGACTAGAATAGTGGCCAAATGTGGTGTGATTTGGTCCAGTGGTTTTGTTGTTTACTCCATGGGAATTATGCACATTACATTTTTATATATATATTATATCGTTCTATTATTATTCTATTATTATTGTAGTATATTGTCATATTATTACCATTATATTATTATTATTATATTCATTATTCGTGACTACATTGATTCTAGAATAGTGGCCAAATGTGGTGTGTTTTGGTCCAGTGGTTTTGTTGTTTACTCCATGGGAATTATGCACATTACATTTTTATATATATATTATATCGTTCTATTATTATTCTATTATTATTGTAGTATATTATCATATTATTACCATTATATTATTATTATTATATTCATTATTCGTGACTACATTGATTCTAGAATAGTGGCCAAATGTGGTGTGATTCGGTCCAGTGGTTTTGTTGTTTACTCCATGGGAATTATGCACATTACATTTTTATATATATATTATATCGTTCTATTATTATTCTATTATTATTGTAGTATATTATCATATTATTACCATTATATTATTATTATTATATTCATTATTCGTGACTACATTGATTCTAGAATAGTGGCCAAATGTGGTGTGATTCGGTCCAGTGGTTTTGTTGTTTACTCCATGGGAATTATGCACATTACATTTTTATATATATTATATCGTTCTATTATTATTCTATTATTCTATTATTATTGTAGTATATTGTGTCTATCCTGCCCTATATAAAGAACTATATAATATACTAGCTGTGCCTGGCCACGCGTTGCTGTGGCGAAGTCTGGTGGTATGGGAAATAAAGTATTGAGGAATTGGTGGTAGTTAAGGTCAAGGGTCCCCTGGGCTGAGTGGGTTGCTAGGAGACCAAGTGAACAGAGCTTAGCCTAACTGGCAGCAATTGGATAAAAGCAATTATTCCTCTCCCTCTAATTAGGACTTTATTTTTCTTTTCTTTTTGTTGTATCAACCTAGAGGCATGGCTGAGGGGTTGTGCTGTCAATTTTCGAGGTTGTGGGGTGTTTACTTTTGTTGTTTTGTCCGCTGCCGTGATGCCATCACTCTTTTATATATATAGAAGACTAGCTGTGCCCGGCCACACGTTGCTGTGGCGAAGTAAAGTATTGAGGAATTGGTGGGGGTTGGTGCTCATCTCCATTTCTAAGCCGAAGAGCCGACATTGTCCATAGACACCTGCAAGGTCATATGGCCAGCATGACTGCATGGAACGCCGTTACCTTCCCACCGGAGCAGTACCTATTCATCTACTCTCATTTGCATGTTTTCGAATTTCTGGGTTAGCAGAAGCTGGGGCTAACAGTGGGGGCTCTCTCCGTTCCCCCAATTCAAACCTGTGGCCTTTCAGTCCAGAAGTTCAGCAGCTCAGCGCTTTAACACGCTGCGCCATCGGGATATTATTTCCTAAAGCTTGTGAATATACAATATTTCTGGGTTTTTTGGGAAGCAAGTATGAATGCTGCAATTGGGGAAAATGATTAGCCTTGCAGCTTTAAAGCCTGGCTGTTTCCTCCCTGAGTGAATTTTTTGTTGGGAGGTGTTAGCTGGCCCAGATTATTTCCTGTCTGGAATTCCCTTGTTTCCAGAGTGGTGTTTGAGATATTTTATGTGCTTCTACTGTCTGTGGCCCTCAGAAAACAGAGGATTTGCCAGACTTTGGCGATGGGAATACTTTGTTGGGAGGTGTTAGCTGGCCCTGATTGTTTCCTGGGTGGAATTCCACTGTTTTCAAAGTGTTGTTCTTTATTTAGTGTTCTGATTGTAGAGATTGTATTGTTCTGTTTTATTATTTATTTAGCCTTCTAACTGGCAGCAATTGGATAAAAACAATCATTCCTCTCCCTCTAATTAGGGCTTTATTTTTCTTTTCTTTTTGTTGTATAAACCTAGAGGCGTGGATGATGGGTTGTGTTGTCAAATTTCGAGGTTGGGGGGCCTGTAGTTTTGTTGTTTTGTCCGCTGCCCTGTCTTCCTATATGGCGGGAGCTGGACTGGATGGCCTTTAGAGGTCTCTTCTGACTATTATGATGATAATGATAATAATAATAATAATAATAATAAAATATTAATGCATAATAATATAGTAGTAATTCTGTCTTCCTATATGGCGGGAGCTGGACTGGATGGCCTTTAGAGGTCCCTTCTGACTGATAATAATAATAATAAATAATAGTAAAAATATTAATGCATAATAATATAGTAGTAATTCTTTCTTCCTTTATGGTGGGAGCTGGACTGGATGGCCTTTAGAGGTCCCTTCTGACTGATAATAATAATAATGAATAATAGTAAAAATATTAATGCATAATAATATAGTAGTAATTCTTTCTTCCTTTATGGTGGGAGCTGGACTGGATGGCCTTTAGAGGTCCCTTCTGACTGATAATAATAATAATAAATAATAGTAAAAATATTAATGCATAATAATATAGTAGTAATTCTTTCTTCCTTTATGGTGGGAGCTGGACTGGATGGCCTTTAGAGGTCCCTTCTGACTGATAATAATAATAATGAATAATAGTAAAAATATTAATGCATAATAATATAGTAGTAATTCTTTCTTCCTTTATGGTGGGAGCTGGACTGGATAGCCTTTAGAGGTCCCTTCTGACTGATAATAATAATAATAATAAATAATAGTAAAAATATTAATGCATAATAATATAGTAGTAATTCTTTCTTCCTTTATGGTGGGAGCTGGACTGGATGGCCTTTAGACTCTTCTTTACCCTTCTGACTCTTAATAATAATAATAATAATAATAATAATAATAATAATAATAATAATAATAATAATAATAAATAATAGTAAAAATATTAATGCATAATAATATAGTAGTAATTCTTTCTTCCTTTATGGTGGGAGCTGGACTGGATGGTCTTTAGAGGTCCCTTCTGACTGATAATAATAATAATAATAATAATAATAATAATAATAATAATAATAATAATAATAGTTGTTGTTTCTTCCCCTCGCAGACGGTTCCTGGCGCTCTCCGTCTGGTTGTGAATGGCGAGATTGGTAAGCGCGGGTCCTCTTGCCCCCCCCCCCCATGCCAAGGAGAAAAGGGGGTCCCGGTCACGCAATCGGGGGGCTTGACCGCCTTCTTGTCTCCCCCAGTTTCGGCCCACGGCTACGAATACGACCACCTCTACGTCCACTTCTTCCTGGAGCTGCCCCGCGGTGAGTGGAGGCGGCCGGGGGGCCATTTGGGGTCTCTTCCAACCCTATTATGTGAACAATAATATTAATAATAATAATAATAATATAATTCTATCTTCCTTTGTGTTAGAAGGAGGTTGGACTAGATGGCCTTTGGGGGTCCCTTATAATGATGTAATAATAACAACAACAAGAATGGACTGGATGACCCTTGGGGTCCCTTCCAACTCTAATAATAATAATAATAATAATAATAATAATAATAATAATAATAATAATAATAATAATAATAATAATAATAAAATTCTATCTTCCTTTGTGTTAGAAGGAGGTTGGACTGGATGGCCTTTGGGGGTCTCTTATAATGATGTAATAACAACAACAATGGACTGGATGACCCTTGGGGTCCCTTCCAACTCTAATAATAATAATAATAATAATAATAATAATAATAATAATAATAATAATAATAATAAAAAAATTCTATCTTCCTTTGTGTTAGAAGGAGGTTGGACTGGATGGCCTTTGGGGGTCCCTTATAATGATGTAATAACAACAACAACAACAATGGACTGGATGGCCCTTGGGGTCCCTTCCAACTCTAATAATAATAATAATAATAATAATAATAATAATAATAATAATAAAAATTCTATCTTCCTTTGCGTTAGAAGGAGGTTGGACTGGATGGCCTCTGGGGGTCCCTTATAATGATGTAATAACAACAACAACAACAACAACAATGGACTGGATGACCCTTGGGGTCCCTTCCAACTCTAATAATAATAATAATAATAATAATAATAATAATAATAATAATAATAATAATAAAATTATATCTTCCTTTGTGTTAGAAGGAGGTTGGACTGGATGGCCTTTGGGGGTCCCTTTCAACTCTAGGAATATAATGATAATGATGATGATAATAATAACAATAATAATAATAATAATAATAATAATAATAAGGGACTGGATGGCCTTTGGGGTCCCTTCCAACTCTAATAATAACGATAATAATAATAATGATGATGATGGTCTGGATGGCCTTTGGGGTCCCTTCCAACTCAAATAATAATGATAATGATAATAATAATAATAATAATAATAATAATAATAATAATAATAATGGACTGGATGGCCTTTGGGGGTCCCTTCCAACTCTAATTATAATAATGATGATGATGATAATAATAATATAATAATAATGATGATGATGGACTGGATGGCCCTTGGGGTCCCTTCCAGCTCTAATAATAATGATAATAGTAATAATAATAATAATAATAATAATAATAATAATAATAATAATAATAATAATGGACTGGATGGCCCTTGGGGTCCCTTCCAACTCTAATAATAATGATAATAATAATAGCAGTAATAATAATAATAATAATAATAATAATAATAATAATAATAATAATAATATTGGACTGGATGGCCCTTGGGGTCCCTTCCAACTCTAATAATAATGATAATAATAATAGCAGTAATAATAATAATAATAATAATAATAATAATAATAATAATAATAATATTGGACTGGATGGCCCTTGGGGTCCTTTTCAACTCTAATAATAATGATAATAATAATAATATTGGACTGGATGGCCATTGGGGTCCCTTCCAGCTCTAATAATATCGCTAATGATAACAATAATAATAATAATAATAATAATAATAATAATAATAATAATAATAATGGACTGGATGGCTTTTGGGGTCCCTTCCAACTCTAATAATAATGATAATAATAATAATATTGGACTGGATGGCCCTTAGGATCCCTTCCAACTCTAATAATAATGATAATGATAACAATAATAATAATAATAATAATAATAATAATAATAATGGACTGGATGGCCCTTGGGGTCCCTTCCAACTCTAATAATAATGATAATAATAATAATATTGGACTGGATGGCCCTTAGGATCCCTTCCAACTCTAATAATAATGATAATGATAACAATAATAATAATAATAATAGTAATAATGGACTGGATGGCCTTTGGGGTCCCTTCCAACTCAAATAAGAATGATAATAATAATAATAGTAATAATAATAATGGACTGGATGGCCCTTGGGGTCCCTTCCAACTCTAATAATAATGATAATAATAATAATATTGGACTGGATGGCCCTTAGGATCCCTTCCAACTCTAATAATAATGATAATGATAACAATAATAATAATAATAATAATAATAATAGTAATAATGGACTGGATGGCCTTTGGGGTCCCTTCCAACTCAAATAAGAATGATAATAATAATAATAGTAATAATAATAATGGACTGGATGGCCCTTGGGGTCCCTTCCAACTCTAATAATAATGATAATAATAATAATATTGGACTGGATGGCCCTTAGGATCCCTTCCAACTCTAATAATAATGCTAATGATAACAATAATAATAATAATAGTAATAATGGACTGGATGGCCTTTGGGGTCCCTTCCAACTCAAATAAGAATGATAATAATAATAATAGTAATAATAATAATGGACTTGGATGGCCCTTGGGGTCCCTTCCAACTGTAGGAATATAATAATGATAATGATAACAACAATAATAATAATAATCGACTGGATGGCCCTTGGGTTCCAACTGTAGGAATATAATGATGATGATGATGATGATGATGATAACAGTGATAATAATAATATTGGACTGGATGGCCCTTGGGATCCCTTCCAACTGTAGGAATATAATAATTATGATAATATAATAATAATAATAATAATAATAATAATAATTATAATAATAATAATAATAATATAGTCATTCTCTCCTCCTCCTTGGCAGGAAAGGGTAAGAGTGGATGGCCTTTGGGGGTCCCTTCCAACTCCCAATAGGATTCTATGCTATTTCCTGTGCCTCTGCCTCATACCTGCAGCCATGTGTGTATCTCTGGCTGCGTGGCCATCTGTCGGGAGGGATTGGGTTGTGCCTTCCGGCTCTCCATGGCTTCTTCCCTTTTAGGCTGGTCCTGCCCGCCTTCGCAGCCGCTCTCCGGAGTGTCCCAGACCTGCGCCACCAAGACCTGCGGATGGGTAGGTTGGGAAAATAATAATAATAATAATAACAATAATAATAATAATAATGTAATTCTTTCTGACTGGTGCGTCTTCCTTTTCTCCCCAGGAGCGGGTGGCCTTTTTCTCCTTCCCGTTCACCCTGGAAGTCTTCTGCAGCCAAGAGGAAGAGGCCGAAGGTGAGTCACAATAATAATAATAACAATCAATAATAATAATAATAATAATAATAATATTTTCGCATCATCCGAAAATACATCACACAGTCATATTTCATATCACATGATTTTGTAATAAGGTGTTGGGTGGAGACGCCAAAGCATAATAATAATAATAATAATATGATGATGATGATGTTGATGATGATGATAGCAAAGTAAAGTATAATAGCAATAAGTATTGAAATATAATAATAATATGTTGTTATTGTTAATATTAATAATATATTAAATCATAACATTATATCATGATGATGATGATGATGATAGCCAAGTAAAGTATAATAGCAATAAGTATTGAAATATAATAATAATATGTTGTTATCGTTAATATTAATAATATAATAAATTATAACCTTATATCATGATGATGGTGATAATAGCAAAGTAACGTATAATAGCAATAAGTATTGCAATATAATAATATATTATTGTTAATATTAATAATAATATAATAAACTGTAACATTATATCATGATGATGGTGATGATGATAGCCAAGTAAAGTATAATAGCAATAAGTATTGAAATAATATGTTATTATTGATAATATTAATAATAATATACTAAATTATAACATATTATGATGATGATAATAGCAAAGTAAAGTATAATAGCAATAAGTATTGATAATAATAATAATAATAATAATAATAATAATAATAATAATAATAAGGTGTTGGGTGGAGACTCCAAAGCATAATAATAATAATGTGTTATTATTGTTAATATTAATAATAATATAATAAATCATAACATTATATGATGATGATGATGATGATGATGATGATAGCCAAGTAAAGTATAATAGCAATAAGTATTGAAATATAATAATAATATGTTGTTGTTGTTAATATTAATAATAATATAATAAATCATAACATTATATCATGATGATGATGATAGCCAAGTAAAGTATAATAGCAATAAGTATTGAAATATAATAATAATATGTTGTTGTTGTTAATATTAATAATAATATAATAAATCATAACATTATATCATGATGATGATGATGATGATAGCCAAGTAAAGTATAAAAGCAATAGGTATTGCAATAGACCAATCCTTGTGTCTGGCAGGGGGGCTTCCGGGGTGGCCGGTGCTGTACTTCGAGGTGTTCTCCTTGGACCTGTGGCAGCGCTCCCGGGTCGAGGGCTACGGCTTCGTGGCTTTGCCGGCCACCCCAGGTGAGCAGGGACGGGGTGGCCCCGGAGTGGCGGGAGGGAGGGAGCGAGCGAGAGAGAGAGAGAGAGAGATTGAGAGAGAGACACGGCCGGTCTTGCCCCCCCCCAGGACCCCATACCGTGAGAGCCCCCACGTGGCGCCCCCTGGAGCTGGGTCCCTGGGCGGAGCTGCAGCGCTTCTTCGTGGGGGGCTCCCCGGAGCTGGAGGACCCGGCCTACGCCCGCCTGCCCCCCACCTTCCAGGGAGACCGGCTCAGCCGATTCGGGTTCCGCACCAAGACCACGGGCACCGTCAGCTTCCGCCTCCACTGCCTCCAGCAGTCCAAGTGAGCCCCCGCTGGGGGGGGGGGGGACGGGGACGGGGGGGGGCAGACCTGGGGGGGGACCCTCTGGGGCAGGCGCCACGGGGAGGGGGGGGGTCCTGGTCCGGAGGTGGAGGGGTCCCCGGGGCCCCCGTCATCAGGACGGCCGGGGGGACCACACGGGGAATCTTCTTCTAGGATGAGAATAATAATAATAATAATAATGTAATAATAACGATGCAATAATAATAATAATGATGTAATAATAATAATGTAATAGTAATAATAATATAATACTGTAATAATAATAATAATAATAATAATAATAATAATAATGTAATAATAAGGATGCAATAATAATGATGATGATGTAATAATAATAATGTAATAGTAATAATAATATAATACTGTAATAATGTAATAGTAATAATAATATAATACTGTAATAATGTAATAATAATAATAATAATGTAATAATAACGATGCAATAATAATAATGATGTAATAATAATAATAATGATAATAATAATGTAATAACGATGCAATAATAATGATGATGATGTAATAATAATAATGTAATAGTAATAATAATATAATACTGTAATAATGTAATAATAATAATAATGTAATAATAACGATGCAATAATAATAATGATGATGTAATAATAATAATAATGATAATATAATAATAATGTAATAATGATGATGATGTCATAATAATAATGTAATAGTAATAATAATATAATACAGTAATAATGTAATAATAATAATAATGTAATAATAACGATGCAATAATAATAATGATGATGTAATAATAATAATAATGATAATATAATAATAATGTAATAATGATGCAATAATAATGATGATGATGTAATAATAATAATGTAATAGTAATAATAATATAATACTGTAATAATGTAATAATAATAATGTAATAATAATAATGATAATGTTATAATAAAAATAATGTAATAATGATGCAATAATGATGATGATGGAATAATAACAATGCAATAATAATACTGATAATAAAAAGAATGTAGTAATAATAGTGATAATGTTATAATAAAAATAATGTAATAATGATGCAATAATGATGATGATGGAATAATAACATTAATAATTAATAATTATTGGGGGGCCCGTCATCAGGACGGCCGGGCGGACCACACGGGGAATCTTCTTCTAGGATGAGATTAATAATAATAATAATAATAATATACTAATGTAGTAATAATAATGTAATAATAACAATGCAATAATAATGATGATGATGTAATAATAATAATATAATAATACTGTAATAATGTAACAATAACAGTGATGATGTAATAGTAATAATGTAATAGTAATAATAATGTAATAATACTGTAATAATGTAATAGTAATAATAATGTAATAATAATACTGTAATAATGTAATAATAATAGTGATAATGTAATAATGATGCAATAACAGTGATGATGTAATAGTAATAATGTAATAGTAATAATAATGTAATAAAAATACTGTAATAATGTAATAGTAATAATAATGTAATAATACTGTAATAATGTAATAGTAATAATAATGTAATAATAATACTGTAATAATGTAATAATAATAGTGATAATATAATAATAATAATAATATTGTAATAATGATGCAATAATAATGATGATGTAATAGTAGTAATGTAATAGTAATAATGTAATAATAATGATGATGTAATAGTAATAATGTAATAGTAATAATAATATAATAATACTGTACTAATGTAATAGTAATAATAATAGTGATAATAATAGTGATAATGTAATAATAATAATATTGTAATAATGATGCAATAATAATGATGATGTAATAGTAGTAATGTAATAGTAATAATGTAATAATAATGATGATGTAATAGTAATAATAATATAATAATAATACTGTACTAATGTAATAGTAATAATAATAGTGATAATAATAGTGATAATGTAATAATAATAATATTGTAATAATGATGCAATAATAATGATGATGTAATAGTAATAATGTAATAGTAATAATAATGTAATAACAACGATAATGTAATAGTAATAATGTAATAGTAATCATAATGTAATAATAATACTGTAATAATGTAATACAGTAGAGTCTCACTTATCCAACACTCGCTTATCCAATGTTCTGGATTATCCAACGCATTTTTGTAGTCAATGTTTTCAATATATCCTGATATTTTGGTGCTAAATTCGTAAATACAGTCATTACTACATAACATTCCTGCGTCTTGAACTACTTTTTCTGTCAAATTTTTTGTCTAACCTGATGTTTTGGTGCTTCATTTGTAAAATCATAACCTAATTTGACGCTTAATAGGCTTTTTCTTAATCCCCCCTTATTATCCAACATATTCACTTATCCAACATTCTGCTGGCCCGTTTATGTTGGATAAGTGAGACTCTACTGTACTTACCTCAGAGATAGCAAAGCTGACAGTTTACCTCACAGCTTATGTACTTACCTCATAGTTCATCGTTTTTGTACTTACCTCATGTACTTACCATATAGTCATTATAGATAGGACTTACCTGATAGTGTACTTACCTCATGTACTTACCATATATAGTTATTATACCTCATAGTTTACCTCAGAGTAAAGTACATGAGGTAAGTCCTAGGCTATGAGGTAAGTACGTAAGCTAGGAGACCAAGTGAGCGGAGCTTAGCCTTCTAACTGGCAGCAATTGGATAAAAGCAATTATTCCTCTCTCTCTCTAATTAGGACTTTATTTTTCTTTTCTTTTTGTTGTATCAACCTAGAGGCGTGGATGATGGGTTGTGTTGTCAAATTTCGAGGTTGGGGGGCTTGTAGTTTTGTTGTTTTGTGGGTCGCCGTGATGCCATCACTCTTTTATATATATAGATTGTATTATTATAGTTCACCCTAGCTGGTACTTACCACATGGGTCATAGTTTAGGTACTTACCTCAAAGAGAGCCGAGCTGATAGTTTACCTCATAGCCTAGGACTTACCTCATGTTCTTACCCTATAGTTATTATACCTCCTAGTTTACCTCACAGCTTATGTACTTACCACATAGTTCATCGTTTTTGTACTTACCTCATAGCCTAGGACTTACCTCATGTTCTTACCCTATAGTTATTATACCTCATAGGTAAGTACCTAAACTATGACCTATGTGGTAAGGACCAGCTAGGGTGAACTATAATAATACAATAGTAACTATAATAATAGAATGACTCTGAAGTAAACTATGAGGTAAGTCCAAGGCTATGATAAGCAATATCTATAATGACTCTGAGGTAAACTATGAGGTAAGTACATAAGCTATGAGGTAAACTATCAGCTTTGCTATCTCTGAGGTAAGTACCTAAACTATGACCTATGTGGTAAGGACCAGCTAGGGTGAACTATAATAATATAATAGTAACTATAATAATAGAATGACTCTGAAGTAAACCTCACAGCTTATGTACTTACCTCATAGTTTACCTCAGAGTAAAGTACATGAGGTAAGTCCTAGGCTATGAGGTAAGTACGTAAGCTAGGAGACCAAGTGAGCGGAGCTTAGCCTTCTAACTGGCAGCAATTGGATAAAAGCAATTATTCTTCTCTCTCTCTAATGAGGACTTTATTTTTCTTTTCTTTTTGTTGTATCAACCTTGAGGCGTGGATGATGGGTTGTGTTGTCAAATTTCGAGGTTGGGGGGCCTGGAGTTTTGTTGTTTTGTGCGTCGCCGTGATGCCATCACTCTTTTATATATATAGATTGTATTATTATAGTTCACCCTAGCTGGTACTTACCACATAGGTCATAGTTTAGGTACTTACCTCATAGTTTAGGTACTTACCTATGATGTATAATAACTATAGGGTAAGAACATGAGGTAAGTCCTAGGCTATGAGGTAAGTACGTAAGCTATCCTCTTGGTAAGTAAGCTGTGTAATAATAATTAAACTATGACCTATGTGGTAAGTACCAGCTAGGGTGAACTATAATAATACAATAGTAACTATAATAATAGAATGACTCTGAAGTAAACTATGAGGTAAGTCCAAGGCTATGATAAGCACTATCTATCTATAATGACTCTGAGGTAAACTATGAGGTAAGTACATAAGCTATGAGGTAAACTATGAGGTATAATAACTATATGGTAGTTTTTTTATATAGTTATAGTAGTTTTTGTAGTCAATGTTTTCAATATATCGTGATATTTTGGTGCTAAATTCGTAAATACAGTAATTACTACATAACATTCCTGCGTCTTGAACTACTTTTTCTGTCAAATTTGTTGTAAAACATGATGTTTTGGTGCTGAATTTGTAAAACCATAACCTAATTGGATGTTTAATAGGCTTTTCCTTGATCAGTCCTTATAATCCAAGATATTCGCTTATCCAAGCTTCTGCCGGCCCATTTAGCTTGGATTAGTGAGACTCTACTGTATATAATAATACTACGAATTATACATAAAATACATAAAACAAATATTATATATATCATACATATTATACATAATAATGCTATGTATTTTATATATATTATAATATAAATAATTTATTTATATACATTTATATTATAATGTATATAATAATACTACACATTATACATAAAACACATAAAACAAATATATATATTATACAGATTATACATAATAATACTATGCATTATATATATTATAGTATAAATATATATTTACTTATACAGTAGAGTCTCACTTATCCAATAATAATAATAATAATAATAATAATAATAATAATAATAATAATAATAATTTTATTCTTATACCCCGCCCCATCTCCCTGATGGGCCAAGCCCGGACAGAACAATATAAAAGCAAAGCAATAAAAACAGATCAATCAACAATAAAAACAAGTCATAAAAAATCACATACAAAAATAAAATGATAAAATCATGGATTGGATTCAAAGGATCTGGGCCAAAAGTGCAAAATATCCAACACTCGCTTATCCAACGTTCTGGATTATTCAACGCATTTTTGTAGTCAATGTTTTCAATATATCGTGATATTTTGGTGCTAAATTCGTAAATACAGTCATTACAACATAACATTACTGCGTATTGAACTACTTTTTCTGTCAAACTTGTTGTAAAACATGATGTTTTGGTGCTGAATTTGTAAAATCATAACCTAATTGGATGTTTAATAGGCTTTTCCTTAATCTCTCCTTATTATCCAAGATATTCGCTTATCCAAGCTTCTGTTGGCCCGTTTAGCTTGGATTAGTGAGACTCTACTGTAGTTATTATACCTCATAGTTTACCTCATAGCTTATGTATTTACCTCATAGTTTACCTCAGAGTCATTATAGATAGATAGTGCTTATTATAGTGCATTATTATTATTATATCGATATTATTACATTATTATTATTATTACATTATTATTATTATATTACAGTATTATTTTTACATTATTATTACTATTACATTATGATTATTACATTATCACTATTATTATTACATTATTACAGTATTATGATTACATTATTATTACTATTACATTATGATTATTACATTATCACTATTATTATTACATTATTACAGTATTATGATTACATTATTATTACTATTACATTATGATTATTACATTATCACTATTATTATTACATTATTAATATTATTACAGTATTATGATTACATTATTATTACTATTACATTATGATTATTACATTATCACTATTATTATTACATTATTACAGTATTATGATTACATTATTATTACTATTACATTATGATTATTACATTATCACTATTATTATTACATTATTAATATTATTACAGTATTATGATTACATTATTATTACTATTACATTATGATTATTACATTATCACTATTATTATTACATTATTAATATTATTACAGTATTATGATTACATTATTATTACTATTACATTATGATTATTACATTATCACTATTATTATTACATTATTACAGTATTATGATTACATTATTATTACTATTACATTATGATTATTACATTATCACTATTATTATTACATTATTAATATTATTACAGTATTATGATTACATTATTATTACTATTACATTATGATTATTACATTATCACTATTATTATTACATTATTAATATTATTAAAGTATTATGATTACATTATTATTACTATTACATTATGATTATTACATTATCACTATTATTACATTATTACAGTATTATTATTACATTATTATTACTATTACATTATTACAGTATTATTACATTATTATTACATTATTAATATTACATTATTAAAGTATTATGATTACATTATTATTATTACTTATTACTTACTTACTTATTATTATTACTATGTACTTACCTCATAGCCTAGGACTTACCTCATGTTCTTACCCTATAGTTATTATACCTCATAGGTAAGTACCTAAACTATGAGATAAGTACTGTAGTCTGTCTGTGCAATTTTCTTTATTATTATTATTATTATTATTATTATTATTATTATTTGCGTGCTCCTTTTCCAATACATTTGCAGGTTTGTGATCCCACCAGTTATTTACTGCTGGGAGGTGGTCCTTGAGGCATAAGTTCCAATGAATCCTTTGGGCCACGTAGTTGTGCCTCTGTTTGTAGTCTGTCTGTGCAATTTTCTTTATTATTATTATTATTATTATTTGCGTGCTCCTTTTCCAATACTTTTGCCAGTTTGTGATCCCACCAGTTCTTTGCTGCTGGGAGGTGGTACTTGAGGCATAAGTTCCAATGAATCCTTTGGGCCATGTAGTTGTGCCTCTGTTTGTAGTCTTTCTGTGCAATTTTCTTTATTATTATTATTATTATTTGCGTGCTCATTTTCCAATACTTTTGCAGGTTTGTGCTCTTCGGCTTAGAAATGGAGATGAGCCCCAACCCCCAGAGTCAGGCATGACTGGACTTAACGTCAGGGGAAAACCTATACATTTACCTATATATTACATGTAATATGACTAATAATATTGCAGCATGATAGCATGGTACAATATAATATAATATTATATAATGCTCATATTGTGCTATGCTAATGATATAATAACATAATACAATATAATAATAATAATAATACACTATTATTACATGTAATATGACTAATACTCTTGCAGTATGATGGCATGGTACAATCTATATATATAAAAGGGTAATGAAATTTCGGCCTCGGACAAAACAACAAAACGACACATCCCAGAAACACTAAACTTGGCAGCACAACCCATCATCCACGCCTCTACGTTCATACAACAAAAAGGAAAGAAAAATAAAGTCCTAATTAGAGGGAGAGGAATAATTGTTTTTATCCAATTGCTGCCAGTTAGAAGGCTAAGCTCCGCTCACTTTTTATTTCGTGTCAAAAGCATTGCATAAATAAATACATTTTAAAATGATGAAAAAAAAGGAAATCGCAAGCACCTAAATAGTTTTAGCCCACTTGGTCTCCAAGCAACCACTCAGCCCAGGGGAAGGCAGAGTTAGGCCTCACTTAGGCCTCTTCCACACTGCGTATAAAATACAGATTATCTGATTTTAACTGGATTATATGGCAGTGTAGACTCAAGGCCCTTCCACACAGCTATATAACCCATTTACAATGGACTTAATGTCTGGGGAAAACCTTTACTCTTTACCTTAACTACCACCAGTTCCTCAATACTTTATTTCCCAGACCACCAGACGCGTGGCCGGGCACAGGTAGTATCTATATATATAAAAGAGTGATGGCATCACGGCGACGCACAAAACAACAAAACTACAGGCCCCCCAACCTCGAAATTTGACAACACAACCCATCATCCACGCCTCTAGGTTGATACAACAAAAAGAAAAGAAAAATAAAGTCCTCATTAGAGAGAGAGGGATAATTGCTTTTATCCAATTGCTGCCAGTTAGAAGGCTAAGCTCCTCCAACTTGGTCTCCTAGCAACCCAATAAAAAATAATAAAAAACACTAAAAAATAATTTAAAACACTAAAAATTAATACAATAAAATACTATAATACCAGAAAATAACTAAAAATAATACAAGAAAATAATAAAATATATTATATTCTTATCCTTTTTCTTATCCTTTTCTCACCCCGAGTTTTAACTGAGTATTTGTGCGGCCTGCCCTGTTATATTGCTCTTTGGATTTTGTGTTGTACTGTATATGATTCTTTATTGTATTGTTGTAATTGTATTATGATATGTTGTTTTTATATTTTGTTATATTGTATTTTTCCCGGGCATGGCCCCATGTAAGCCGCCCCGAGTCCCCATTGGGGAGATGGTGGCGGGGTATAAATAAAGTTTTATTATTATTATTATTATTATTATTATTATTATTATTATTATTATTATAAATAAAAAAATAACTTACAATCAAATTAATTTAAAAAATGCAAATAAAGTCAAATAAAAATTACACAACAATTTTTAACCAATACCACCACCACTTTGCCACAGCAACGCGTGGCCGGGCACAGCTAGTATCTATATATATAAAAGAGTGATGGCATCACGGCAATTCACAAAACAACAAAAGTACAGGCCCCCCAACCTCAAAATTTGACAACACAACCCATCATCCACGCCTCAAGGTTGATACAACAAAAAGAAAAGAAAAATAAAGTCCTAATTAGAGGGAGAGCAATAATTTTTTTTATCCAATTGCTGCCAGTTTAGAGGGCTAATCTCTGCCCACTTGGTTGCCTAGCAACCAAGGGACAGCCAGGTCTCAGTTAGGGGACAGGCAGACTTAGGCTTCACTTAGGCTTCTTCCACAGATTATCTAATTTGCACTGGATTATATGGCAGTGTAGACTCAAGGCCCTTCCACACAGCTATATAACCCATTTATAATGTTATATTATCTGCTTTGCACTGGATTATCTTGACTCCACAATGCCATATAATCCAGTTCAGTGGGCATTTTATACAGCTGCTCCAGTTCTAAGCAGATAATATAAGATTATCAATATAGAGTAGAGTCTCACTTATCCAACGTAAACAGGCCGGCAGGATAAGTGAATATGTTGGATAATAAGAAGGGATTCAGGAAAAGCCAATTAAACATCAAATTAGGTAATCGTTATACAAATTAAGCACCAAAACATCATATTATACAACAAATTTGACAGAAAAAGTAGTTCCATGCGCAGTAATGCTATGTAGTATTTACAGTAGAGTCACACTTATCCAACACTCGCTTATCCAACGTTCTGGATTATCCAACGCATTTTTGTAGTCAATGCTTTCAATATATCGTGATATTTTGGTGCTAAATTCATAAATCCAGTAATTTCTGCATAGAATTACTGTGTATTGAACTACTTTTTCTTCCAAATTTGTTGTCTAACATGATGTTTTGGTCCTTAATTTGTGAAATCATAACTTACTTTGATGTTTAATAGGCTTATCCTTAATCCCTCCTTATTATCCAACATATTCGCTTATCCAACATTCTGCCGGCCCGTTTATGTTGGATAAGTGAGACTCTACTGTACTGTATTTACAAATTTACCACTAAAATATCACAATGAATTTAAAACACTGACTACAAAAACATTGATTATGAAAAGGCAGACTGCGTTGTATAAGCGAATGTTGGATAAGTGAGATTCTTCTTTAATATGAAATAATTACTGGGATAGAATAATGCAGAACAATATAATCTCTAAAACCAGGACAGTAAATAAACAGGGGAATTCCACACAGGAAACAATCGGGGCCAGCTAACACCTCCCAACAAAGTATTCCCATCATCGAAGTCTGGCAAATCCTCTGTTTTCTCAGGGCCACAGACAGTAGAAGCACATAAAATATCGCAAACACCACTCTGAAAACAAGGGAATTCCAAACAGGAAACAATCAGGGCCAGCTAACACCTCCCAACAAAAAATTCACTCTGGGAGGAAACAGCCAGGCTTTAAAGCTGCAAGGCCATTACATCCTAATCATTTTTCTTAATTGCAGCATTCATACTTGCCTCCAACAAACAAACAAAAAACAATCAGAAATATTGTATATTCACAACCTTTAGGAAATAATATCCCCTGATGGCGCAGCGTGTTAAAGCGCTGAGCTGCTGAACTTCTGGACTGAAAGGCCGCAGGTTTGAATTGGGGGAGCGGAGAGAGCCCCCACTGTTTAGCTCCAGCTTCTGCCAACCCAGAAGTTCAAAAACATGCAAATGTGAGTGCATCAATAGGTACTGCTCCGGCGGGAAGGTAACGGCGCTCCATGCAGTCATCCCACATGACCTTGGAGGAGTCTACGGACAACGCCGGCTCTTCGGCTTAGAAATGGAGATGAGCACCAACCTCCAGAGTCAGACACGACTGGACTTAATGTCTGGGGAAAACCTTGACCCTTGACCTTAACTACCACCAATTCCTCAATACTTTATTTCCCAGAACACCAGACTTTGCCACAGCAACGCGTGGCCGGGCACAGCTAGTATATTATATATATTATGAACTTGCACACTGAAAGGTAATTTGTAAGCTACTCTGAGTCCGCTTCGGGGTGACAAGGGCGGGATAGAAATGTTGCAAACAAACAAACAAATAAATAAATAATAGTTTAGGCTGAGTAATTGGCAGTAATTGAGTTCTACCAGTTTGGGGCCACTGCCAAAGGGATCTAACTGGGGAGAGTTTGTTGTATGTCTTTGGGCTTGTATACGGGGGGGGGGGGGGGGGGGGGGGTCTTTTGAGAGGCAAGTCCAGTCCGGCTTGTGAGCCTTGTTCCTTCCTCCCTGTGTCCTCCCAGCACGGCCAGAAGGTGACCACGGCGGCCGAGGAGAAGCCCTCCTTCCTGGCCGAGCGCATGGCCAACGTCCGGCGGAGGCGGCAGGAGCGCAGGCCCAGGTCGGTCCTTGCTTGCCCCTCTCGTCCTTCTTTCTTTCTTTCTTTCTTTCTTTCTTATTTATTTATTTGTTTTTATTTGCGACATTTATATCCCGCCCTTCTCACCCCGAAGGGGACTCAGGGCGGTTTACAAGTATATATACATCTATATATATAAAAGAGTGATGGCATCACGGCGACGCACAAAACAACAAAACTACAGGCCCCCCCCAACCTCGAAATTTGACAACACAACCCATCATCCACGCCTCTAGGTTGAGACAACCAAAAGCAAAGAAAAATAAAGTCCTAATTAGAGGGAGAGAAATAATTGTTTTTTATCCAGTTGCTGCCACTTAGAAGGCTAAGCTCTGCCCACTTGGTCTCCTAGCAGCCCAGTGTTAATAAAAGAATTAAAAATAAAATAAATACAAATAATACAATAAAAAATAATTAAAAAAACACTAAAAAATTAATACAATAAAATACTATAATAACAGAAAATAACTAAAAATAATACAAGAAAATAATAAAATATAATAAATAAAAATATAACTTACAATAAAATTAATTTAAAAAATGCAAATAAAGTCAAAGAAAAATTACACAACAATTTTTAACCAATACTTTTTCTGCCAAATTTGTTGTCTAACATGATGTTTTGGTGCTTCATTTGTAAAATCATAACCTAATTTGATGTTTAATAGGCTTTTCCTTAATGCCTCCTTACTATCCAACATATTCGCTTATCCAACATTCTGCCGGCCCGTTTAGCTTGGATAAGTGAGACTCTACTGTAGTATTAGTAATATTGCATGTAATATAAATATACAATTATAATAGTGAATTATAATTATTATTACATTGTATTACATCATAATATTATTAATATTACATATATATACAATGTATTATAATATTAGTATAGTATAATATTATTATAGATCATTTTATCATTAAATTGATACAGGAGACATGGTGGGAAGATGTCTTTCTTTCTTTCTTTCTTTCCACCTCCCCTTACCTCCCTGCCTGCTCTTCCGCGCAGGGAAGGGCCGTTGACGTCCCGCATCGTGACGTGGGAGCCCTCGGAGGAGTTCGTCAAGAGCAGCCACGTCCTCCGCACCCCCCTCCAGACCATGTACATCATGGCCGACCTCGGCCCCTCCGGCAGGTCAGCCAGCCCTCCTCATCCCGGAGTATATTATCATATTATTACCATTATATTATTATTATTATATTCATTATTCGTGACTACATTGATTCTAGAATAGTGGCCAAATGTGGTGTGATTTGGTCCAGTGGTTTTGTTGTTTACTCCATGGGAATTATGCACATTACATTTTTATATATATATTATATCGTTCTATTATTATTCTATTATTATTGTAGTATATTGTCATATTATTACCATTATATTATTATTATTATATTCATTATTCGTGACTACATTGAGACTAGAATAGTGGCCAAATGTGGTGTGATTTGGTCCAGTGGTTTTGTTGTTTACTCCATGGGAATTATGCACATTACATTTTTATATATATATTATATCGTTCTATTATTATTCTATTATTATTGTAGTATATTGTCATATTATTACCATTATATTATTATTATTATATTCATTATTCGTGACTACATTGATTCTAGAATAGTGGCCAAATGTGGTGTGTTTTGGTCCAGTGGTTTTGTTGTTTACTCCATGGGAATTATGCACATTACATTTTTATATATATATTATATCGTTCTATTATTATTCTATTATTATTGTAGTATATTATCATATTATTACCATTATATTATTATTATTATATTCATTATTCGTGACTACATTGATTCTAGAATAGTGGCCAAATGTGGTGTGATTCGGTCCAGTGGTTTTGTTGTTTACTCCATGGGAATTATGCACATTACATTTTTATATATATATTATATCGTTCTATTATTATTCTATTATTATTATAGTATATTATCATATTATTACCATTATATTATTATTATTATATTCATTATTCGTGACTACATTGATTCTAGAATAGTGGCCAAATGTGGTGTGATTCGGTCCAGTGGTTTTGTTGTTTACTCCATGGGAATTATGCACATTACATTTTTATATATATTATATCGTTCTATTATTATTCTATTATTCTATTATTATTGTAGTATATTGTGTCTATCCTGCCCTATATAAAGAACTATATAATATACTAGCTGTGCCTGGCCACGCGTTGCTGTGGCGAAGTCTGGTGGTATGGGAAATAAAGTATTGAGGAATTGGTGGTAGTTAAGGTCAAGGGTCCCCTGGGCTGAGTGGGTTGCTAGGAGACCAAGTGAACAGAGCTTAGCCTAACTGGCAGCAATTGGATAAAAGCAATTATTCCTCTCCCTCTAATTAGGACTTTATTTTTCTTTTCTTTTTGTTGTATCAACCTAGAGGCATGGCTGAGGGGTTGTGCTGTCAATTTTCGAGGTTGTGGGGTGTTTACTTTTGTTGTTTTGTCCGCTGCCGTGATGCCATCACTCTTTTATATATATAGAAGACTAGCTGTGCCCGGCCACACGTTGCTGTGGCGAAGTAAAGTATTGAGGAATTGGTGGGGGTTGGTGCTCATCTCCATTTCTAAGCCGAAGAGCCGACATTGTCCATAGACACCTGCAAGGTCATATGGCCAGCATGACTGCATGGAACGCCGTTACCTTCCCACCGGAGCAGTACCTATTCATCTACTCTCATTTGCATGTTTTCGAATTTCTGGGTTAGCAGAAGCTGGGGCTAACAGTGGGGGCTCTCTCCGTTCCCCCAATTCAAACCTGTGGCCTTTCAGTCCAGAAGTTCAGCAGCTCAGCGCTTTAACACGCTGCGCCATCGGGATATTATTTCCTAAAGCTTGTGAATATACAATATTTCTGGGTTTTTTGGGAAGCAAGTATGAATGCTGCAATTGGGGAAAATGATTAGCCTTGCAGCTTTAAAGCCTGGCTGTTTCCTCCCTGAGTGAATTTTTTGTTGGGAGGTGTTAGCTGGCCCAGATTATTTCCTGTCTGGAATTCCCTTGTTTCCAGAGTGGTGTTTGAGATATTTTATGTGCTTCTACTGTCTGTGGCCCTCAGAAAACAGAGGATTTGCCAGACTTTGGCGATGGGAATACTTTGTTGGGAGGTGTTAGCTGGCCCTGATTGTTTCCTGGGTGGAATTCCACTGTTTTCAAAGTGTTGTTCTTTATTTAGTGTTCTGATTGTAGAGATTGTATTGTTCTGTTTTATTATTTATTTAGCCTTCTAACTGGCAGCAATTGGATAAAAACAATCATTCCTCTCCCTCTAATTAGGGCTTTATTTTTCTTTTCTTTTTGTTGTATAAACCTAGAGGCGTGGATGATGGGTTGTGTTGTCAAATTTCGAGGTTGGGGGGCCTGTAGTTTTGTTGTTTTGTCCGCTGCCCTGTCTTCCTATATGGCGGGAGCTGGACTGGATGGCCTTTAGAGGTCTCTTCTGACTATTATGATGATAATGATAATAATAATAATAATAATAATAAAATATTAATGCATAATAATATAGTAGTAATTCTGTCTTCCTATATGGCGGGAGCTGGACTGGATGGCCTTTAGAGGTCCCTTCTGACTGATAATAATAATAATAAATAATAGTAAAAATATTAATGCATAATAATATAGTAGTAATTCTTTCTTCCTTTATGGTGGGAGCTGGACTGGATGGCCTTTAGAGGTCCCTTCTGACTGATAATAATAATAATGAATAATAGTAAAAATATTAATGCATAATAATATAGTAGTAATTCTTTCTTCCTTTATGGTGGGAGCTGGACTGGATGGCCTTTAGAGGTCCCTTCTGACTGATAATAATAATAATAAATAATAGTAAAAATATTAATGCATAATAATATAGTAGTAATTCTTTCTTCCTTTATGGTGGGAGCTGGACTGGATGGCCTTTAGAGGTCCCTTCTGACTGATAATAATAATAATGAATAATAGTAAAAATATTAATGCATAATAATATAGTAGTAATTCTTTCTTCCTTTATGGTGGGAGCTGGACTGGATAGCCTTTAGAGGTCCCTTCTGACTGATAATAATAATAATAATAAATAATAGTAAAAATATTAATGCATAATAATATAGTAGTAATTCTTTCTTCCTTTATGGTGGGAGCTGGACTGGATGGCCTTTAGACTCTTCTTTACCCTTCTGACTCTTAATAATAATAATAATAATAATAATAATAATAATAATAATAATAATAATAATAAATAATAGTAAAAATATTAATGCATAATAATATAGTAGTAATTCTTTCTTCCTTTATGGTGGGAGCTGGACTGGATGGTCTTTAGAGGTCCCTTCTGACTGATAATAATAATAATAATAATAATAATAATAATAATAATAATAATAATAATAGTTGTTGTTTCTTCCCCTCGCAGACGGTTCCTGGCGCTCTCCGTCTGGTTGTGAATGGCGAGATTGGTAAGCGCGGGTCCTCTTGCCCCCCCCCCCCATGCCAAGGAGAAAAGGGGGTCCCGGTCACGCAATCGGGGGGCTTGACCGCCTTCTTGTCTCCCCCAGTTTCGGCCCACGGCTACGAATACGACCACCTCTACGTCCACTTCTTCCTGGAGCTGCCCCGCGGTGAGTGGAGGCGGCCGGGGGGCCATTTGGGGTCTCTTCCAACCCTATTATGTGAACAATAATATTAATAATAATAATAATAATATAATTCTATCTTCCTTTGTGTTAGAAGGAGGTTGGACTAGATGGCCTTTGGGGGTCCCTTATAATGATGTAATAATAACAACAACAAGAATGGACTGGATGACCCTTGGGGTCCCTTCCAACTCTAATAATAATAATAATAATAATAATAATAATAATAATAATAATAATAATAATAATAATAAAATTCTATCTTCCTTTGTGTTAGAAGGAGGTTGGACTGGATGGCCTTTGGGGGTCTCTTATAATGATGTAATAACAACAACAATGGACTGGATGACCCTTGGGGTCCCTTCCAACTCTAATAATAATAATAATAATAATAATAATAATAATAATAATAATAATAATAAAAAAATTCTATCTTCCTTTGTGTTAGAAGGAGGTTGGACTGGATGGCCTTTGGGGGTCCCTTATAATGATGTAATAACAACAACAACAACAATGGACTGGATGGCCCTTGGGGTCCCTTCCAACTCTAATAATAATAATAATAATAATAATAATAATAATAATAATAATAAAAATTCTATCTTCCTTTGCGTTAGAAGGAGGTTGGACTGGATGGCCTCTGGGGGTCCCTTATAATGATGTAATAACAACAACAACAACAACAACAATGGACTGGATGACCCTTGGGGTCCCTTCCAACTCTAATAATAATAATAATAATAATAATAATAATAATAATAATAATAATAAAATTATATCTTCCTTTGTGTTAGAAGGAGGTTGGACTGGATGGCCTTTGGGGGTCCCTTTCAACTCTAGGAATATAATGATAATGATGATGATAATAATAACAATAATAATAATAATAATAATAATAATAAGGGACTGGATGGCCTTTGGGGTCCCTTCCAACTCTAATAATAACGATAATAATAATAATGATGATGATGGTCTGGATGGCCTTTGGGGTCCCTTCCAACTCAAATAATAATGATAATGATAATAATAATAATAATAATAATAATAATAATAATAATAATAATGGACTGGATGGCCTTTGGGGGTCCCTTCCAACTCTAATTATAATAATGATGATGATGATAATAATAATATAATAATAATGATGATGATGGACTGGATGGCCCTTGGGGTCCCTTCCAGCTCTAATAATAATGATAATAGTAATAATAATAATAATAATAATAATAATAATAATAATAATAATAATAATGGACTGGATGGCCCTTGGGGTCCCTTCCAACTCTAATAATAATGATAATAATAATAGCAGTAATAATAATAATAATAATAATAATAATAATAATAATAATAATAATATTGGACTGGATGGCCCTTGGGGTCCCTTCCAACTCTAATAATAATGATAATAATAATAGCAGTAATAATAATAATAATAATAATAATAATAATAATAATAATAATAATAATATTGGACTGGATGGCCCTTGGGGTCCTTTTCAACTCTAATAATAATGATAATAATAATAATATTGGACTGGATGGCCATTGGGGTCCCTTCCAGCTCTAATAATATCGCTAATGATAACAATAATAATAATAATAATAATAATAATAATAATAATAATAATAATGGACTGGATGGCTTTTGGGGTCCCTTCCAACTCTAATAATAATGATAATAATAATAATATTGGACTGGATGGCCCTTAGGATCCCTTCCAACTCTAATAATAATGATAATGATAACAATAATAATAATAATAATAATAATAATAATAATAATGGACTGGATGGCCCTTGGGGTCCCTTCCAACTCTAATAATAATGATAATAATAATAATATTGGACTGGATGGCCCTTAGGATCCCTTCCAACTCTAATAATAATGATAATGATAACAATAATAATAATAATAATAGTAATAATGGACTGGATGGCCTTTGGGGTCCCTTCCAACTCAAATAAGAATGATAATAATAATAATAGTAATAATAATAATGGACTGGATGGCCCTTGGGGTCCCTTCCAACTCTAATAATAATGATAATAATAATAATATTGGACTGGATGGCCCTTAGGATCCCTTCCAACTCTAATAATAATGATAATGATAACAATAATAATAATAATAATAATAATAATAGTAATAATGGACTGGATGGCCTTTGGGGTCCCTTCCAACTCAAATAAGAATGATAATAATAATAATAGTAATAATAATAATGGACTGGATGGCCCTTGGGGTCCCTTCCAACTCTAATAATAATGATAATAATAATAATATTGGACTGGATGGCCCTTAGGATCCCTTCCAACTCTAATAATAATGCTAATGATAACAATAATAATAATAATAGTAATAATGGACTGGATGGCCTTTGGGGTCCCTTCCAACTCAAATAAGAATGATAATAATAATAATAGTAATAATAATAATGGACTTGGATGGCCCTTGGGGTCCCTTCCAACTGTAGGAATATAATAATGATAATGATAACAACAATAATAATAATAATCGACTGGATGGCCCTTGGGTTCCAACTGTAGGAATATAATGATGATGATGATGATGATGATGATAACAGTGATAATAATAATATTGGACTGGATGGCCCTTGGGATCCCTTCCAACTGTAGGAATATAATAATTATGATAATATAATAATAATAATAATAATAATAATAATAATAATAATTATAATTATAATAATAATAATATAGTCATTCTCTCCTCCTCCTTGGCAGGAAAGGGTAAGAGTGGATGGCCTTTGGGGGTCCCTTCCAACTCCCAATAGGATTCTATGCTATTTCCTGTGCCTCTGCCTCATACCTGCAGCCATGTGTGTATCTCTGGCTGCGTGGCCATCTGTCGGGAGGGATTGGGTTGTGCCTTCCGGCTCTCCATGGCTTCTTCCCTTTTAGGCTGGTCCTGCCCGCCTTCGCAGCCGCTCTCCGGAGTGTCCCAGACCTGCGCCACCAAGACCTGCGGATGGGTAGGTTGGGAAAATAATAATAATAATAATAACAATAATAATAATAATAATGTAATTCTTTCTGACTGGTGCGTCTTCCTTTTCTCCCCAGGAGCGGGTGGCCTTTTTCTCCTTCCCGTTCACCCTGGAAGTCTTCTGCAGCCAAGAGGAAGAGGCCGAAGGTGAGTCACAATAATAATAATAACAATCAATAATAATAATAATAATAATAATAATATTTTCGCATCATCCGAAAATACATCACACAGTCATATTTCATATCACATGATTTTGTAATAAGGTGTTGGGTGGAGACGCCAAAGCATAATAATAATAATAATAATATGATGATGATGATGTTGATGATGATGATAGCAAAGTAAAGTATAATAGCAATAAGTATTGAAATATAATAATAATATGTTGTTATTGTTAATATTAATAATATATTAAATCATAACATTATATCATGATGATGATGATGATGATAGCCAAGTAAAGTATAATAGCAATAAGTATTGAAATATAATAATAATATGTTGTTATCGTTAATATTAATAATATAATAAATTATAACCTTATATCATGATGATGGTGATAATAGCAAAGTAACGTATAATAGCAATAAGTATTGCAATATAATAATATATTATTGTTAATATTAATAATAATATAATAAACTGTAACATTATATCATGATGATGGTGATGATGATAGCCAAGTAAAGTATAATAGCAATAAGTATTGAAATAATATGTTATTATTGATAATATTAATAATAATATACTAAATTATAACATATTATGATGATGATAATAGCAAAGTAAAGTATAATAGCAATAAGTATTGATAATAATAATAATAATAATAATAATAATAATAATAATAATAATAATAATAATAAGGTGTTGGGTGGAGACTCCAAAGCATAATAATAATAATGTGTTATTATTGTTAATATTAATAATAATATAATAAATCATAACATTATATGATGATGATGATGATGATGATGATGATAGCCAAGTAAAGTATAATAGCAATAAGTATTGAAATATAATAATAATATGTTGTTGTTGTTAATATTAATAATAATATAATAAATCATAACATTATATCATGATGATGATGATAGCCAAGTAAAGTATAATAGCAATAAGTATTGAAATATAATAATAATATGTTGTTGTTGTTAATATTAATAATAATATAATAAATCATAACATTATATCATGATGATGATGATGATGATAGCCAAGTAAAGTATAAAAGCAATAGGTATTGCAATAGACCAATCCTTGTGTCTGGCAGGGGGGCTTCCGGGGTGGCCGGTGCTGTACTTCGAGGTGTTCTCCTTGGACCTGTGGCAGCGCTCCCGGGTCGAGGGCTACGGCTTCGTGGCTTTGCCGGCCACCCCAGGTGAGCAGGGACGGGGTGGCCCCGGAGTGGCGGGAGGGAGGGAGCGAGCGAGAGAGAGAGAGAGAGAGATTGAGAGAGAGACACGGCCGGTCTTGCCCCCCCCCAGGACCCCATACCGTGAGAGCCCCCACGTGGCGCCCCCTGGAGCTGGGTCCCTGGGCGGAGCTGCAGCGCTTCTTCGTGGGGGGCTCCCCGGAGCTGGAGGACCCGGCCTACGCCCGCCTGCCCCCCACCTTCCAGGGAGACCGGCTCAGCCGATTCGGGTTCCGCACCAAGACCACGGGCACCGTCAGCTTCCGCCTCCACTGCCTCCAGCAGTCCAAGTGAGCCCCCGCTGGGGGGGGGGGGGGACGGGGACGGGGGGGGCAGACCTGGGGGGGGACCCTCTGGGGCAGGCGCCACGGGGAGGGGGGGGGTCCTGGTCCGGAGGTGGAGGGGTCCCCGGGGCCCCCGTCATCAGGACGGCCGGGGGGACCACACGGGGAATCTTCTTCTAGGATGAGAATAATAATAATAATAATAATGTAATAATAACGATGCAATAATAATAATAATGATGTAATAATAATAATGTAATAGTAATAATAATATAATACTGTAATAATAATAATAATAATAATAATAATAATAATAATGTAATAATAAGGATGCAATAATAATGATGATGATGTAATAATAATAATGTAATAGTAATAATAATATAATACTGTAATAATGTAATAGTAATAATAATATAATACTGTAATAATGTAATAATAATAATAATAATGTAATAATAACGATGCAATAATAATAATGATGTAATAATAATAATAATGATAATAATAATGTAATAACGATGCAATAATAATGATGATGATGTAATAATAATAATGTAATAGTAATAATAATATAATACTGTAATAATGTAATAATAATAATAATGTAATAATAACGATGCAATAATAATAATGATGATGTAATAATAATAATAATGATAATATAATAATAATGTAATAATGATGATGATGTCATAATAATAATGTAATAGTAATAATAATATAATACAGTAATAATGTAATAATAATAATAATGTAATAATAACGATGCAATAATAATAATGATGATGTAATAATAATAATAATGATAATATAATAATAATGTAATAATGATGCAATAATAATGATGATGATGTAATAATAATAATGTAATAGTAATAATAATATAATACTGTAATAATGTAATAATAATAATGTAATAATAATAATGATAATGTTATAATAAAAATAATGTAATAATGATGCAATAATGATGATGATGGAATAATAACAATGCAATAATAATACTGATAATAAAAAGAATGTAGTAATAATAGTGATAATGTTATAATAAAAATAATGTAATAATGATGCAATAATGATGATGATGGAATAATAACATTAATAATTAATAATTATTGGGGGGCCCGTCATCAGGACGGCCGGGCGGACCACACGGGGAATCTTCTTCTAGGATGAGATTAATAATAATAATAATAATAATATACTAATGTAGTAATAATAATGTAATAATAACAATGCAATAATAATGATGATGATGTAATAATAATAATATAATAATACTGTAATAATGTAACAATAACAGTGATGATGTAATAGTAATAATGTAATAGTAATAATAATGTAATAATACTGTAATAATGTAATAGTAATAATAATGTAATAATAATACTGTAATAATGTAATAATAATAGTGATAATGTAATAATGATGCAATAACAGTGATGATGTAATAGTAATAATGTAATAGTAATAATAATGTAATAAAAATACTGTAATAATGTAATAGTAATAATAATGTAATAATACTGTAATAATGTAATAGTAATAATAATGTAATAATAATACTGTAATAATGTAATAATAATAGTGATAATATAATAATAATAATAATATTGTAATAATGATGCAATAATAATGATGATGTAATAGTAGTAATGTAATAGTAATAATGTAATAATAATGATGATGTAATAGTAATAATGTAATAGTAATAATAATATAATAATACTGTACTAATGTAATAGTAATAATAATAGTGATAATAATAGTGATAATGTAATAATAATAATATTGTAATAATGATGCAATAATAATGATGATGTAATAGTAGTAATGTAATAGTAATAATGTAATAATAATGATGATGTAATAGTAATAATAATATAATAATAATACTGTACTAATGTAATAGTAATAATAATAGTGATAATAATAGTGATAATGTAATAATAATAATATTGTAATAATGATGCAATAATAATGATGATGTAATAGTAATAATGTAATAGTAATAATAATGTAATAACAACGATAATGTAATAGTAATAATGTAATAGTAATCATAATGTAATAATAATACTGTAATAATGTAATACAGTAGAGTCTCACTTATCCAACACTCGCTTATCCAATGTTCTGGATTATCCAACGCATTTTTGTAGTCAATGTTTTCAATATATCCTGATATTTTGATGCTAAATTCGTAAATACAGTCATTACTACATAACATTCCTGCGTCTTGAACTACTTTTTCTGTCAAATTTTTTGTCTAACCTGATGTTTTGGTGCTTCATTTGTAAAATCATAACCTAATTTGACGCTTAATAGGCTTTTTCTTAATCCCCCCTTATTATCCAACATATTCACTTATCCAACATTCTGCTGGCCCGTTTATGTTGGATAAGTGAGACTCTACTGTACTTACCTCAGAGATAGCAAAGCTGACAGTTTACCTCACAGCTTATGTACTTACCTCATAGTTCATCGTTTTTGTACTTACCTCATGTACTTACCATATAGTCATTATAGATAGGACTTACCTGATAGTGTACTTACCTCATGTACTTACCATATATAGTTATTATACCTCATAGTTTACCTCAGAGTAAAGTACATGAGGTAAGTCCTAGGCTATGAGGTAAGTACGTAAGCTAGGAGACCAAGTGAGCGGAGCTTAGCCTTCTAACTGGCAGCAATTGGATAAAAGCAATTATTCCTCTCTCTCTCTAATTAGGACTTTATTTTTCTTTTCTTTTTGTTGTATCAACCTAGAGGCGTGGATGATGGGTTGTGTTGTCAAATTTCGAGGTTGGGGGGCTTGTAGTTTTGTTGTTTTGTGGGTCGCCGTGATGCCATCACTCTTTTATATATATAGATTGTATTATTATAGTTCACCCTAGCTGGTACTTACCACATGGGTCATAGTTTAGGTACTTACCTCAAAGAGAGCCGAGCTGATAGTTTACCTCATAGCCTAGGACTTACCTCATGTTCTTACCCTATAGTTATTATACCTCCTAGTTTACCTCACAGCTTATGTACTTACCACATAGTTCATCGTTTTTGTACTTACCTCATAGCCTAGGACTTACCTCATGTTCTTACCCTATAGTTATTATACCTCATAGGTAAGTACCTAAACTATGACCTATGTGGTAAGGACCAGCTAGGGTGAACTATAATAATACAATAGTAACTATAATAATAGAATGACTCTGAAGTAAACTATGAGGTAAGTCCAAGGCTATGATAAGCAATATCTATAATGACTCTGAGGTAAACTATGAGGTAAGTACATAAGCTATGAGGTAAACTATCAGCTTTGCTATCTCTGAGGTAAGTACCTAAACTATGACCTATGTGGTAAGGACCAGCTAGGGTGAACAGACCTGTGGGTCCCGGCCATTTTTGGGATGGGGATCCCGAATCCGGGGGGTTCCGGCTTGACCGTTCCCATCCTGGGAGTGGAGTGCGACTGGAGAACCGGGCAGCCGGTTCCTCTAGCCGGGACCATGGAAGACGCCGACGGAAAAGGTGGGGAACGGAGCTGTGATGTGGTCTCGGAGCCTCTTATTCAGGTTATCGAAGGGGGAGCATTTGCCATCGGTGAGGAGCAGACCATGGGAAAGATACCTTTGGAGAAGAGCAGCGGAGATGAAGAACACTATGTAACACGATTTTTGTTCCTGGGTTATCAATGTCATTTCCTAATTGCACCATAACAGTACAGTGTGATAGGGCTCTCCATCTGGAATGTGATTATTATCATTGTCATATATATATATATATATATACATACACACACACACACACACACACACACACACACATACATATCTATATATATAAAGGAGTAATGGTGTCCGTTCCTCCCACTAAACAACAAAAGTACAAGCCCCAGAACCTAGAAATTTGGCAACACAACCCACCATCCTTGCCCCTAGGTTCCGACAACAAAAAGAAAAAGAAAAATAAAGTCCTAATTAGAGGGAGAGAAATTATTGTTTTTATCCAATTGCTGCCAGTTAGAAGGCTAAGCTCCGCCCACTTGATCTAGCAACCCACTCAGCCCCGTGTTAATAAAAGAATAAAAAATAAAATAAATACAAATAAAACAATAAAAAATAATAAAAAACACTAAAAATTAATACAATAAAATACTATAACAAAATAACTAGAAATAATACAACAAAATAATAAAATATAATGAATAAAAAGATAAGTTACAATAAAATTAATTAAAAATACAAATAATGTCAAATAAAAATTCCACAACAATTTTTAACCAATACCACCACCACTTTGCCACAGCAACGCGTGGCCAGGCACAGCTAGTATATATATATATAAGCTTTGCCCGGCCACACGTTGCTGTGGCTTATGGGAATAGCCTTGCAGCCTCAATGCCTGGCCGTTTTTGGAAGTAGCTGGAGTAGCACCTTTTGTGACCCAATTTGGTGTGATTGGGTTCAGTGGTTTTGTTGTTTACTCCATAGTAAAACGACCATTACATTTTCTTTTATATAGATGGTGATGATGAAGATGATAACATTTTCAGGCTGTGGGTCATATCACGCTGCACCACTATGGCACTATTATTCCTCTCCGCTAGCCTTTCCCAAAAATAACTTTTCCTAGCTCTGCCCATACAATTGTCTGCAACACGATTATGAAATAAATTATCGGAAGGAATGCAATATAATATGTTGCAAAGTGATGCATTATGTGCAGCAGAATGCTAGATTTCTCAACAAGTTTCTGTATATTAGAAAAACTTTGCATGCTGTATAAGTAAAACTCATTGATAGTCCAGAATAATGGTTTGTTGGAAGCAGGAACCTGAAATTAGCCAGTCCATGATTTCCTCTTGCTTAGGATTCCCATATGTTACAGAGATAGTTAACTCTAAATTTCAAACAAATCTGTGAGCTCTTGCTTTAAACTCCAGTGCTTTCTTCTCATTGCTTGTAGGTCTCGTTCCTCTTGCCATTGGCTTCCGAACCATTGACCCCATAACAGGGGAGACGGGTCCGGTCATCGGGGCTCAAATCAATCCTTGGACCACGGCGGTCATCCCCATCGTCCAGTCCCTAGGAAGCTTGCCAAGGGGAAGCCCAGACCCAGAACTGGTAATGTCCAGTCTTGTAAAGCAGAAGTGTTGTGACTCAGCCTTTGCCTTTGTGTGATCCTGATGTGCCTTTGCATGACTCTGATGAAGATTCTGGATTATATGTGCATAATGATGGGATTCAGGATGAATTTGAGGATAACTCTGATGCTGAGAATTATTATGTCAGAAATGAAGAGCAGGGAGTTGTTCCCATGGGAATAAATCATGATGTTGTTTCTAATGAGGAATTTCAGGTGCAGGGAGTAGACAGGGAGGATAGCACTTTGCCGCCTGATAATGAGCTCAGTGACCTTGACTCTGGGAATCTCGATCAGGCTACAAGACTGGAATTTAGAGGGTTGCGGAGAAGCCTTTGCATAACCAATAAATGAGAATTCAAAGGGCAAAGGAATGCCTTTATGTCATGCTTTTAAAACAGTCTGCTCGCAGAGAGCTCTCTATCAATGCAACTCCATCACTTGATCTAGAAGCAAGTCTGCTTTCCTGTGCCAAGTTTGCCTTCCTGTAATATCTTCTGGATATATTCTGTTTGGTGGGACTTTGGCTTCCATGAAAAGGACCTTGTTTTATGCTCTATGTTTCTATGGACTTATTGCTTACAGCCTTGGTTTTGTGCCTATCTTTTGGAACTGTACTTTTACCCTTTTATGAACTACCTTTTGCTTATTTTCTAAGTAAACTACAGAAGAAGAGGGCTGGGCTGTGGCGCAGCTGGCTAGTAACCAGCTGCAATAAATCACTACTGACCGAGAGAGGTCATGAGTTTGAAGCCCGGGTCGGGTTAAGCCCCGACCATTAAATAGCCCGGCTTGCTGTTGACTTATGCAGCCCCGAAAGACAGTTGCATCTGTCAAGTAGTGAAATTTAGGTACGCTTTATGCGGGAGGCTAATTTAACTAATTTACAACATCATAAAACTGCCAGCAAAACACGAGGAAAGGAATGAGGAAGTACAGCCACCAGTGGACAGTGAAGCAACAGCTCCCCCTGTGGCTGGAATCGTGAAGCTGGAAAAAAATGTTAAATGCCTCTGTGTCTGTCTATATATGTTGTTTGTCTGTTGGCATTGAATGTTTGCCATATATGTGTTCATTGTAATCCATCCTGAGTCCCCTTCGGGGTGAGAAAGAAGGGCGGAATATAAATACTGTAAATAAATAAATAAGTAAAGACTACTTCCTGTGTGTGGCTTGGTGTCTTTAGCAAGGTGAAGCTAACCTGAGGTGCGACAAGAAGGAGGGAGGAGATGTCCCTTCCCAATTGGCCAGACTCTGGACGTCTTGTTTTGCAGACGGATGCCTTGGAGACGGAGGTGGCAGCCAAGCAACGGTTCTGGCGTGGCCAAAGAGAAAAGGAAGAGGAGCTCCTCAAAGAGTTGGACTTCTTGCGCCTGGACATCTTGGAGGCCGCCAAGGAAGGGAAGATGAACAAGGTGCCACTTGGGTTTGCGTCAGTGTTGCTTGGTGGCTTCCGTGTCTATAGCACATTTATTTGTTTGTTTATTTATTTATTTATTCGGAGTATTTATATTCCGCCCTCCTTTCTCACCCCGAAGGGGACTCAGGGTGGATCACATTGTACACATATAAGGCAAACATTCAATGCCATAGAATATAGAACAGAGACAGAGACAGACGCAGAGGCAATTTAAAACATCTCCAGCTTCCTGAGGGTATGCTTGATTCCAGCCACAGGGTGAGCAGCTGCTTCATCATCCACTGTAACGGCCACTTCCTCATTCCAATGGCGGCTGGATGATTTTTTTTATGGTGTCGTAAATTAGCCTCCCCACATATAGGTAAAGGTAAAGGTTTTCCCCTGACGTTAAGTCCAGTCGTGACCGACTCTGGGGGTTGGTGCTCATCTCCATTTCTAAGCCGAAGAGCCGGCGTTGTCCGTAGGCACCTCCAAGGTCATGTGGCCGGCATGACTGCATGGAGCGCCATTACCTTCCTGCCGGAGCGGTACCTATTGATCTACTCACATTGGCATGTTTTCGAACTGCTAGGTTGGCAGGAGCTGGGGGTAACAACGGGCGCTCATTCCGCTCCCGGGATTTGAACCTGGGACCTTTTGGTCTGCAAGTTCAGCAGCTCAGCGCTTTAACACACTGCGCCACCACCAGGGCCCCACATATAAGTGGTACCTAAATTTCCTACTTGATACATGCAACTATCTTTCGGGTTGCTTAGGTCAGCAACGAGCAGGGACTATATATTATTTTTAATTGTCAGGTGCTCACCCTGACACGGGCTGGCCTTGAACTCATGACCTTTTGGTCAGAGTGATTTATTGCAGCTGGCTGCTCACCAGCTTGTGCCACAGCCCGATTCCCTCTGGGGATGAGCTTCAGTGAAATTAATAGATCTTGTAACATTCAGAATACAATCATTCCATGGGAGCAGCCAGTTGCAAAGGTTCCAGGTGTGCCAAAGCTTGGCAATATTTACTTTTGGGGTTCACCACTCCCAGAATCCCTCCAACCAGCGTAGAAGCACATTGGGACTTTCCGCACGCAAAGTAGATGCTCTACCGTTGTGTTACAGCCCTTCTTGCTCACGTCCCAAAGCTTGACTGTGGTCATTCTCTTCTAAACCATTGCAGTTAAGATACAAGGACAAATTAAAACCCGCCGAAGAGATCTATCGCTCCCTGGAAGAGTCCTCAAACCAAGAAGCTCAACGGAGAGCCAACAGACAACTGAAGGCACCGCGGGACTCCAAACCATCTCTGCAAATGAGAGGTAAGGAAACACCTCCTGCGGACTGGTATTTGGAGGGTAGAAGAAGGTAACATATGTCATCCATATTCCAAACTTCCATTCATTGATTTGTTACACCAGCCCTGCTTTTGTTTCATTGACTTCAAGACGATGGACATTGCAGGGTGCATCTACACTGGCATTGACATCGCTTAAACTGCTATGGCTCAATGTCTGCATTGGATTCTGTGGACGATCTCATAAGACCATAGGTAAGCAAAGAGACCTCCAAAGACCATCTAGATAGTCTCATAAGACCATAGGTAAGGAAAGGGGGCCCCAAAGGCCATCTAGATAATCTCATAAAACCATAGGTAAGGAAAAGGGCCCTCAAAGGCCATCTAGATGGTCTCATAAGGCCGTAGCTAAGCAAAGAGACCTTCAAAGGCGATCTAGACAATCTCATAAGACCATAGGTAAGGAAAGAAACCTCCAAAGACAATCTAGACGATCTCATAAGACCATAGGTAAGCAAAGAGACCTATGATCATAGGACCATAGGTAAGGAAAGTGACCTCCAAAAGATGATCTCATAAGGCCGTAGCTAAGCAAAGAGTCCTTCAAGGACTATCTAGATTATCTCATAAGTAAGCAATGAGCCATGACAGTTCAAGTGGTGTCAAACAAATGTGTGGATTCAGCCAAAATCAACCTGCTTTGAACTTTAGATGAACTCTCCAAGGTCCTGAACCTTTTAAATGGATGAGCTTCAGAACCTTGCTGTCTCCTTTCAAGCTCAGGCGAAGTAAATACCGTATATACTCGAGTATAAGCCAACCCAAATATAAGCCGAGGCACCTAATTTTACCACAAAAACTGGGAAAACTTATTGATTTGAGTATAAGACGAGGGTGGGAAATGCAACCTGGCTTCATATACTGTTTGGTGGCCCCAGTCGAGAAGGACGAGAGAGACCAGGAGGCCAGAGTCCAGGTTTTGCTGAGGAAGACGCTGGAAAAGCTGGTGCAGTTTGTCCGAAAGGTCCAGCTGGACGAAGGACGGATCCAGATGCAGCTGAAGGAGGTGGAGCGGCAACGGAGCAGCAGCCTCCAGATTTTGGAAACGCTTCAAGAGACATCTAGGAAGGTGAGCTCCACACTTGGGCCCCTTCCTCTACTCTCAATGGGCTTTGACACACATTCAAACCCAAGTCCTGAATACAGTAGATTTACTTCTCAGGTGATATTGAAGCTTCACTGGGAGAGCTGTTCAGCAATGGAACTCTCCGCCTCGGAGTGTAGATGAACTCTCCAAGGTCCTGAAATTCTTTAATGGATGAGCTTCAGAACCTTACTCATTGTCAACCGTTTGACCATTTCCTCATCTCATTTGCTGCACTTTCCAGACAACTTTGCATCTCGTGGCTGCATTTGAGGAGCACATGGCAAAGCACCAAGCCAATGTTGAGAGGGCCTGCTGCAGGCTGGAATACCTCCGATACTTGTTGGAGACGGTGGCTCTACAGACAAAGGTATAGAGTTCCTCTGAATATAAGGAATGCCTTGAAAACATGCTTACAATGATGACCCGGGCATTCACCCAGTAACAAAACTAGAAATAATATTTAAAAATACTCCCTTAATGGTTGAAAACCCAGGTAAGAAAAATCCCAGATGAACTTTTTTGTTGGCAGTGTGGGACTTATTATGTACTTAGCTCATGCTGACTTGCTCTTTGCAGAAAACAATATTTTCAGAACCAAAAATAATATTTCTATGCAGACATAAAATGCTGTGACTGAGGATTCATTCTATACAAAATATTCATGTGTTTAATTTGTATGTGTTCAATTTTTTTTGCAATGCTAAGGCATCCTGGGATTTGTAGTTTGGGGAGGCACCAACCCTCTTTGGAAGAGAAGGCTTGTAAAACTACAGCTCCCAGAGTTCCACAGTGTAGAATCATGGCAGTTAAGGTGGCGTCAAACTGCATTAATTCCACGATATAGACTGAACAACTTTTTCAAGACAGCACTTTCACCTTGAAATCCTCCTTGGATTGGAAGGTTTGGAGACCTTGCCAAGGTTTCCCATCTGTTTTCTCTTCTGCAGGATCTCCATTCTGGCTCGTCCCAGTGCTTTGTGAATTATCCCAGTTGGAGGTTTTACGGTGCGGCTGGTGCTCCGCAGGGGACCTGGGAGGTCATCAATCGGAAACTCATCCCGTTGCTCAGATCTGTACTCGAGACGTTGAAAGAGAGCAAAAGGAGCCCTTTGTCCCCCGAGGTGCTGGTGGGCCTGGGCTCTGAAAAAGGTGAGCCCTCATTCGCCTTGCAGACTGGAAGCAGGCATATCCTTTCAGCTAAGCAATGTGATCTTGCAGACTGTGCTTTCATAGACTTTAAAGGCGCATCTCAATGCACTTTGCCTTAGCTCATTGATATGAAGTCTTGGGATCTGTAATTTGGTGACGCATCGGCACACATTGGCGGAGAAGGCAAACCCCAACTCCCAGGATGGCATAACATTGTGCCATGGGATCCAAATTGGTGCCAAACTACAACACCCCTGAAAGACAGGAAACAATCACCTCCCAACAAAGGATTCCCCCAGGCAGGAAGCAGCCAGGCTTTGAAGCTGCAATGCTATTCGGTGCTAATCAAGGTGGCCCGTTGCAACATTCGCACTTGCCTCCAACAGAGTTCTTTCTCCCACTCTGGACATCATTCCACAGATATATACAGTAGAGTCTCACGTATCCAACATAAACGGGCCGGCAGAACGTTGAATAAGCAAATATGTTGGATAATAAGGAGGGATTAAGGAAAAGCCTATTACACATCAAATTAGGTTATGGTTTTACAAATTAAGCACCAAAACATCATGTTTAACAACAAATTTGACAGAAAAAGTAGTTCAATACGCAGTAATGCTATGTAGCAATTACTGTATTTACGAATTTAGAATCAAAATATCACTATGTATTGGAAACATTGGCTACAAAAATGCGTTGGATAATCCAGAACGTTGGATAAGCAAGGCTTGGATAAGTGAGACTCTACTGTAAACCTGACTTGCCTAGTTTCCAACAGACCTCACAACTTCTCAGGGCGAAATGTCAGGAGAGAGTGCTTCTGGAGCATGGCCATACAACCCGGAAAACTCACAGCAATCCACTTTCTGGTCCTGCGCCAAAGTACAAATCCCTGGACTCCTTGGCAGCAAACAGTATTGATTCTACAATGTAGACGCACCCATTGTTATCCATTTCTGCTTGTGTTTGCTTGTCCATCTTGTGTCTTTGTGGTTTCCAAAACCTTCTCCTTCTTCTCAAAGGCTACTCCTCCAGAAGCACCTTGAAGGTCTCCGAAGTGACCGGCGAAGCATTTCGGGTCCAAACAAGGCAGGAAGGGGTCCCTATTGCTGCAGCACTCTCTCCTTCCGTGGCCTCGCCAAAAAGGTCCCAACTCCTGCAAGAAATCCAGGCAAGGTAAGAGGGATGGATGGATGGATGAAGAAGGTTCTCTATCTTCCTCTTCTTCCCCTTATTATAATATCACTCCTACATCTACGATTTCTACGTTGTACTTTGCATAACCCTAAAATAAGCCTATGATCCTATACCCATAATGTTGCAATCTGAATATAAATAACCGGGAGAAATGACAGAAGGAGAAGACTTGAACTTGCGAGCCAAGACAGGAAATAATAATAATTGTAATGAAGTATGAATTTTTGGTTTACAGATGTTATGTTTAATTGTGTGTTTGTGTTTTAAAAGGGTAAGTATTACAGTTATTGCATCTCAGCACTCAGAGGCTGGTTGCCATGGAGAAGTAGGTGGAGCCAACTGCCGTTTTTTTGAAAAAGTGCAGAGATTAAAAAAGGGATTCAGTCTGTGCTCTGATGAGGCACAGGGAAGATTGATCCTAGGTTGAAGGGATCAAGGAGACTCAATTGTTCAATTTTGAGTCCGTTTAAAATAAGTTTGGTGACTTATTTAATGTAGTCTGTGTCCTGGTAAGGAACAGAGAATCTGTGATC
>NW_026943829.1:1324853-1342353 GCF_035594765.1 Anolis carolinensis | reverse complement strand
TCGCTTCTGACACAATTTAAAAAATTGATTAGCAGCCCTGGCCTTACATTGTGTGAATTGAGTTTTCTTTTTCTTTCCATCAGTTTCCGATGCCATTCCTCTCCAGAGAGAGTGGAGCTTTGCTCGGACAAATGCGGTGCTCGCCTTGCTCTACCGCAAAGTAAGTCTTCCTTAATTGGGGTTTGACTGCAAGCATTTCACAGTCGTCCTGCTCCTTTTAAAAACTACCATATATACTCGAGTATAAGCCGACCCGAATATAAGCCACAAAAAAGTTTTGTTGTTTTGTGGATCGCCGTGATGCCATCACTCTTTTATATATATAGATCTATGTTTTGAGTTTACAACCTATGATGTGCACTTTGCTAATCTACTATTGCAACCTCACTGTTTTTAAATTCTATGTTTTTAATAAGTGTGTTTTTATTCTTTTTGGTTAATGTGCAAATATTACAATGGGTGCATGTTATTGTTTATTGATGTATTGAATATTGTTATTGTTTTGTATTTGATATTTCTGTGAGCCGCCCCGAGTCCCCTCTGGGGGAGATGGTGGCGAGATACAAATAAATGTATTATTATTATTATTATTACTATTATTATTATTATTATTAACCAGTTTTTACCACAAAAAAACTGGGAAAACATTGACTCCAGTATAAGCCGAGGGTGGTAAATTTCAGAAATAAAAATAGATACCAATAAAATTACATTAATTGAGGCATCAGTAGGTTAAATGTTTTTGAATATTTACATAAAGTTCAAATTTAAGATAAGACTGTCCAACTCTGATCAAATCATTATTCTCATCTTCTTCAGTGTAAATGTGCTTATGTATCCTTTTAATAATAATAGAGTAAAATAATACCTGAAATAATAGTAATAATAATAATAAATACAGGAAAATAATACATGTAATAATAGAGTAAAATAATAAATGCAATAATAGTAATAATAATAATTATAATAAGATCAGAGTGAAATAATAAATGTAATAATAATAATAATAGAGTAAAATAATAATAATAATAATAATAATAATAATAATAATAATAATAATAATAATTTTATTTTTATACCCCGCCACCATCTCCCCAGAGGGACTCGGGGCGGCTCACAGATATAAAACCAGCATACAGAGTATCAAATACAAAAAACACAAAAATAAAATTAAAAGGCATAAAATAAAATCACAGTCATTATAAAACACATGATAAAACACAGCAATACCCTAGCACTCAAGACCTAGCTCTTTACTAGAGCTTTTAATCTATGTTAATTTTATCAATATTTGTATGTATGTATTTTTATCCTTTACAATTTTATCTTGTAAATCGCCTAGAGCATCTTGGATGGAGGGCGATTAATAAGTAATTAAATGATGATGATGATGATGATGATGATGATGATGGTTAATAAAATCATACAATGGATTGGGCAAAGTGCACTGAGTGAAAAAACAACAAAACCCAAAACAAAACAACAACAAAAAAGAGAAAATGGAAAAGCAAAGGAAAAATAAATGCAATACAGTAGAATCTCACTTATCCAACGTTCTGGATTATCCAACACATTTTTGTAGTCAATGTTTTCAATATATCATGATATTTTGGTGCTAAATTCGTAAATACAGTAATTACTACATAGCATTAATGTGTAATGAACTACTTTTTCTGTCAAATTTGTTGTATAACATGATGTTTTGGTGCTTAATTAGTAAAATCATAAACTATTTTGATGTTTAATATGCTTTTTCTTAATCTCTCCTTATTATCCAACTTATTCACTTATCCAACATTCTGCTGGCCCGTTTATGTTGGATGAGACTCTACTGTAGTAGCAACAATAATAGAGAAAAATAATAAATGTAATAATACCAATAATAATAGAGAAAAATAATAAATACACCATATATTCTTGAGTATAAGCTGACCCAAATATAAGCCATCCAGGACTCTCACCTGAGTATAAGCCGAGGGGTCTTTTTCAGTCTTAAAAAAAGGGCTGAAAAACTAGGCTTATACTCGAGTATATACAGTATACTGCTTTTGCTCAATAAAACTACAAAAGACTGTCAATAGCAAGGTGAACTATTCTGAGGTGCGACACCCCTCAACCACTTTGGCCTCCAACCAAACATAACACTGCTCACTCAGGAGCAAACTATCTGCTGACTCTTGAGATGGTTTTCCATCTTCCTTGCTTGGATGGTGAAAGGCGTTTCTGGCTTTGTCTCCCCTTGTAGTTGTTTGTGCCCTTCAAGCCGGAGGAGTTGGTCCGCCATTTGCAGCACGTCCTGGAGACGAGCGAAGTCAACTGGCATCACGTCCTCTCCTGCGTTTCCACGCTGCTGGTCTGCCAGTCGGGAGCCGCACCACTGATTAAAGGTAGATACCGAGTCCGTGGTTGGATCGGACTTTGGCATTTTGAGCCCACATACTGTTTTGTTTTCACTTTGGGAAAAAGGTGGGAGACGTGTGTGTTATGGGGAAGTCTTTTTCCCAGACTTCCTGAGCCATCTGCTGAAGAAAGGCTTTGAGGACTATGACTTGGAAAGCATGATGACGGCGTTCCTGATCGCGCGCCAGGCTGGCCTGGAGGGTCCTGCCGTTTTCATGCCTTACGCAGAATGGTTTAAGGTAAGAGCCTAAGATAGATCATGAGTTCTGACATTAAATTGCCTCATTTATGGTCCTAACCATACAGGTTTGCATTGGCGGACCCAAAGAGACATCTCAGGAATTTGCTATGTCCTCTGCCACAATTACCCATTGAATTTTGACTTGTGAGTTTTAACCTGCTTTATACTAGTGTGGTCTTGTGAGTATTTTTTTTTTGGCCCAGTTCCTTTTAGGAGCCAATCCTGGATTTTACTAAAGTATGACTATTTTACCGTGTTTCCCCGAAAATAAGACAGTGTCTTATATTATTTTTTACTCCCAAAGATGCGCTAGGTCTTATTTTCAGGGGATGTCTTATTTTTCTATGAAGAAGAATTCATATCCATTGTTGAACAAAAAAAAATGAACATTTATTCTATACTGTACAGAAGTTGTCATCACAAACCAACATAACTAAACCAGACAAACTGTGACCCCTGTCAAGAATTTCTTGTTACTACCATTATTTACATATACAACTGGTATGTAAGCCGCCCCAAGTCCCTCTGGGGAGATGGAGGCGGGGTATAAAAATAAAATAATAATAATTATTATTATTTTATTTTATTGTATGACGCAGCAAACAAGATAGATATGCTGGATTTCGTATCACAAAATCACAAGTCAAACACTTCCCAAGTGTCTAGGACTGTGTGATGTATTTATTATTATTATTATTATTATTATTATTATTATTATTATTATTATTTTATTATGACACAGCAAACAAGATAGATATGCTGGATTTCGTATTGCAAAATCACAAGTCGAACACTTCCCAAGTGTCTAGGACTGTGTGATACATTATTATTATTATTATTATTATTATGTACATTTACCAACCCTGCATGCTACGGTGTTTTGTTTGACGGGCGCCGGGCATGCTTCCAAACAAAAACTTTGCTAGGTCTTACTTTCAGGGGAGGCCTTATATTTAGCAATTTAGCAAAACCTCTACTAGGTCTTATTTTTTGGGGATGTCTTACTTTCAGGGAAACAGGGTATGTGATCTTATTAGTTTTTATGATCTATTCTATTGTTGATTGATTTGTTTTATTGTTGTGTTTTTACATTGTTTGTTTATCCTGGGCTTGGCCCCATGTAAGCCGCCCCAAGTCCCTTTGGGGAGATGGGGCTGGGTATAAAAATAAAAATAAAATAATAAGAATAATTATTATTGTATGTTATATCATCATCATCATCTATCACCTGTGGCCGAGTATGATTGTCTTCCAAGACTTGGTAGTGGGTCTTCAAATAGCTGTAAAGGCCTATTCTGGATCCGCATAGTCTTTTGCAGTTTTTGTGTGTGTCAGGAGCAACTTGAGAAACTGCAAGTTGCTTCTGATGTGAGAGAATTCGTTGTCTGCAAGGATGTTGCCCAGAGGTGAATGTTTTGATGTTTTACGATCCTTGTGGTTGGCTTATCTCATGTCCCTGCATGGGGAGCTGGAGTTGACAGAGGGAAGTCACCTGCTCTCCCGGCAACCTGTGGGTCAGCAGTCCTGCCGGCACAAGGATTTAGCCCATTGTGTCACCGGGGGCTCTATCTTTTGCATTGAGGACATACATTTCCAGATAGAAGGTGGTCCCGACAAGGGTTTGCTTGGGACGTATCTCTCTTTTCCCCTTCATTCGTGCCTCTGCAAAATCCACAGCACTGTTGGTAACAGCTGACCTCCAGTTCCAATGATCGAAAGTCAGGGCTTCCTAGTTCTCTCGCCATGTTCCTGCCACATTTTTATGGTTAGCTCTAAGCCCATCTGTCCTCTGAAATTCCATTTTCCATTCTTGAACTGAGAGTAGAGTAACTGCTTTGCGAGACGGTGATCGGACCTTTGGACAACTTGGCATCCGGTCCCACGAAGTTGAAGGCAGAGAATCATCGCTTCAGTGCTGGTGGTCTTTGCTTATATGTATTTAGTAAACAGTTAAAAACATGGCTTTTCCAGTGTGCATTGGAATAATTAACCCCACGACAGACCCCTCCTATAGAAATACCGCTTTTCTGCATTTTGTTTTGCCCCGGTATTGGAAACAACTTGACTCCCTACCCCAACTCTTCTAGATAACTCCTCAACACTTTGCCCAGATACCTTATTAAAAGGTTTTGTATTTTTTGCATTTTGTATACTTTTGCATTTTTTGACTTGACCGGCCCCCTTTCTATCTAATAGTGGGGATGTTTGTTTTACCATTTTACCGTTTTATTTTGCTATGATCTATGTCATAGGGGTTGCTATGATCTATGTCAGAGGTTGTGAGGTCTGTTGGAAACTAGGCAAGTGGGGTGTATATATCATCCTGCTGGGAGGCTTCTCATGTCCCCACAAGCTAGAGCTGACAGACAGGAGCTCACACCATCTTGCAGATTTGAACCGCAAACCTTCAGGTCAGCAGTTCAACTGGCACAAGGGTTTAACCCATTGAGCCACCATGACTCCAATATATATAATAATATAATAATAATAATATAATATATAATAATAATTCTTATTGTTTTATTTCTTCTTCTTCTTCTTCTTTCCTCTATTTTTATTTTTATTTCCTCTATTATTATTTTATTGTATGACACAGCAAACAAGATAGATATGCTGGATTTCGTATCACAAAATCACAAGTCGAACACTTCCCAAGCATTTAGGACTGTGTGATGTATTTTTGGATGAAATTATTATTATTATTATTATTATTATTATTATTATTATTATTATTATTATTTAGCTGAGTTGGATAAAAGAGAAGGGATGGAAGATACTATTTTTTTGTTTGCATTAAACCAAACCGTGTTTGGGGAGAGCCTTTCTTCTTGAGCACTAAGAGATTTTCTTTCTCTAATTTTTATATATATATATATATATATATATATATATATATATATATATATATATACACACACACACACATACACACACACACACACACACAAAATAAAATGTACAAAAATAAAATGCAATTTATTATACATATATATATATATATATATATTGTATATATATTGCATATATATATATATATATACACACACACACACACACACACATATATATACATACATACATACATACAGTAGAGTCTCACTTATCCAAACCTCGCTTATCCAAGCCTCTGGATTATCCAAGCCATTTTTGTAGTCAATGTTTGCAATATATTATGATATTTTGGTGCTAAATTCGTAAATACGGTAATTACAACATAACATTACTGCGTATTGAAATACTTTTTCTGTCAAATTCGTTGTATAACGTGATGTTTGGGTGCTTAATTAGTAAAATCATAACCTAATTTGATGTTTAATAGGCTTTCCCCCCACTGAATGGCATTGGTGGTTGTTTGATATTATTACTGTTGTATATTATGATATTATTACTGTTGTATTATTACTGTTGTATAAACCTTTGTTTTAACTTCTGTTTTATCATCTTCTTGTGTTTTAAACTGTGTATATTGTTAATGTATTTGCGCTGTTACTTTTGTAACATTGTGACCCGCCCCGAGTCCCCACGGGCAGATGGTGGCGGGGTATAAATAAAGTTTTATTATTATTATTATTATTATTATTATTATTATTATTATTTCCTTAATCCCTCCTTATTATCCAAGATATTCACTTATCCAAGCTTCTGCCAGCCCATTTAGCTTGGATAAGTGAGACTCTACTGTGTGTGTGTGTATATAGATAGATAGATAGATAGATAGATAGATAGATAGATAGATAGATAGATAGATAGATAGATAGATAAATTGCATTTTATTTTTGTACATTTTATTTTGTATATATATAGGCTCCATGTGTTTACTGTGAGTGCCTACCAAGGCCTGGTCCTGCCTGAGGCCCTGCAAGACTTCTTCAGCCAAACTTTGACCCAAGTTCTGACCTACAACCCTCAGCTCAAAGGTAGGGCTTTTTAAAAAATAAATTGCATTTTATTTTTGTACTGTGGGGTGAATTGTTCTAATACTGTAAACAGGTTGCCATATATACTCATGTATCAGTTGATTTTTATATAAGTCGAGAGCCATTCTTGTATGGAGGACAGAGAGTATGTTAATCCCTGGAGAAGTCAAACTACCTTTTGGGTTTTTTTTTTTAACTAACATTTCTATATTCTGTTTTTATGACCCAGTTTTGTATATATATATATATATTTTTGGGGCCTCTGGTGGCACAGTGTGTTAAAGCGCTGAGCTGCTGAACTTGCAGACCGAAAAGTGCCAGGTTCAAATCCCGGGAGTGGAATGAGCGCCCACTGTTAGCCCCAGCTTCTGCCAACCTAGCAGTTCGAAAACATGCCAATGTGAGTAGATCAATAGGTCTGGCGGGAAGGTAAGGGCGTTCCATGCAGTCATGCCGGCCACATGACCTTGGAGGTGTCTATGGACAATGCCGGCTCTTCGGCTTAGAAATGGAGATGAGCACCAACCCCCAGAGTCGGACACGACTGGACTCAATGTCATGGGAAACATTTACCTTTACCTTTTTGTATGTTTTGAATTGTATTAGTCTTTGTTCAATTGTGAACCTCTTTGAGTTCCAATTTTGATATGGAAACAACAACAACAACAACAGGACACCAACTCTCCTAGGCTTCAGGAAAGCCTTAAAGACATGGTTGCGCACACAAGCTTTTAATGAATGAGAACATGGACTTTACATGACCTGTACCAAGACTTACGTTGAGAATTCTGGATGTGAATGGATTTTAATCTTGGATATGCTTAAAATTTTATATAATGTGATTTTATTTTGTAATGGTATCTGTTTTATATGAATTGTTGTTTTGTACACTGTTTTTAGGCATTGAATTTTTGCCTATTTATTGTAAGCCGCCTTGAGTCCCCCCTGGGAGAAAGGCAGGGTAAAAATGATGTAAATAAATAACTAAATAAATAAATAAAGGTGAGGTATAAGTTTCATAAATAAATAAATAGGATGCTAGCTGTTAAGCAGCCAGCGAGAGAGTCCATGTCCTCTTGACGTCGCCTTCATTGAATGTCCTGTGCATAAAAGGCCTTGAAGTTACAGACGCCTTTAGAAATCATTGACTGCCTTATTCCAATTCTATTGGAACTGTTGGTTATTTTTATTTATCAGTTGCAGATAAAGGAGCCGTGGTGGTGCAGTGGGTTAAACCCTTGTGCCAGATGGACTGCTGACCTAAAGGTTGGGTTGCTGACCTGAAGGTTGCCGGTTCGAATCCGTGAGATGGGATGAGCTCCCATCTGTCAGCTCTAGCTTGTGGGAACATGCGTGAAGACTCCCAGCACAGGATGGTAACACATTCTGACATCGCTTGGACAACGTCTTTGTACATGGCCAAATCTCTCACACCAGAAGCGACTTGCAATATGTTCTCAAGTCGCTTCTGACACAATTTAAAAAATTGATTAGCAGCCCTGGCCTTACATTGTGTGAATTGAGTTTTCTTTTTCTTTCCATCAGTTTCCGATGCCATTCCTCTCCAGAGAGAGTGGAGCTTTGCTCGGACAAATGCGGTGCTCGCCTTGCTCTACCGCAAAGTAAGTCTTCCTTAATTGGGGTTTGACTGCAAGCATTTCACAGTCGTCCTGCTCCTTTTAAAAACTACCATATATACTCGAGTATAAGCCGACCCGAATATAAGCCACAAAAAAGTTTTGTTGTTTTGTGGATCGCCGTGATGCCATCACTCTTTTATATATATAGATCTATGTTTTGAGTTTACAACCTATGATGTGCACTTTGCTAATCTACTATTGCAACCTCACTGTTTTTAAATTCTATGTTTTTAATAAGTGTGTTTTTATTCTTTTTGGTTAATGTGCAAATATTACAATGGGTGCATGTTATTGTTTATTGATGTATTGAATATTGTTATTGTTTTGTATTTGATATTTCTGTGAGCCGCCCCGAGTCCCCTCTGGGGGAGATGGTGGCGAGATACAAATAAATGTATTATTATTATTATTATTACTATTATTATTATTATTATTAACCAGTTTTTACCACAAAAAAACTGGGAAAACATTGACTCCAGTATAAGCCGAGGGTGGTAAATTTCAGAAATAAAAATAGATACCAATAAAATTACATTAATTGAGGCATCAGTAGGTTAAATGTTTTTGAATATTTACATAAAGTTCAAATTTAAGATAAGACTGTCCAACTCTGATCAAATCATTATTCTCATCTTCTTCAGTGTAAATGTGCTTATGTATCCTTTTAATAATAATAGAGTAAAATAATACCTGAAATAATAGTAATAATAATAATAAATACAGGAAAATAATACATGTAATAATAGAGTAAAATAATAAATGCAATAATAGTAATAATAATAATTATAATAAGATCAGAGTGAAATAATAAATGTAATAATAATAATAATAGAGTAAAATAATAATAATAATAATAATAATAATAATAATAATAATAATTTTATTTTTATACCCCGCCACCATCTCCCCAGAGGGACTCGGGGCGGCTCACAGATATAAAACCAGCATACAGAGTATCAAATACAAAAAACACAAAAATAAAATTAAAAGGCATAAAATAAAATCACAGTCATTATAAAACACATGATAAAACACAGCAATACCCTAGCACTCAAGACCTAGCTCTTTACTAGAGCTTTTAATCTATGTTAATTTTATCAATATTTGTATGTATGTATTTTTATCCTTTACAATTTTATCTTGTAAATCGCCTAGAGCATCTTGGATGGAGGGCGATTAATAAGTAATTAAATGATGATGATGATGATGATGATGATGATGATGGTTAATAAAATCATACAATGGATTGGGCAAAGTGCACTGAGTGAAAAAACAACAAAACCCAAAACAAAACAACAACAAAAAAGAGAAAATGGAAAAGCAAAGGAAAAATAAATGCAATACAGTAGAATCTCACTTATCCAACACTCACTTATCCAACGTTCTGGATTATCCAACACATTTTTGTAGTCAATGTTTTCAATATATCATGATATTTTGGTGCTAAATTCGTAAATACAGTAATTACTACATAGCATTAATGTGTAATGAACTACTTTTTCTGTCAAATTTGTTGTATAACATGATGTTTTGGTGCTTAATTAGTAAAATCATAAACTATTTTGATGTTTAATATGCTTTTTCTTAATCTCTCCTTATTATCCAACTTATTCACTTATCCAACATTCTGCTGGCCCGTTTATGTTGGATGAGACTCTACTGTAGTAGCAACAATAATAGAGAAAAATAATAAATGTAATAATACCAATAATAATAGAGAAAAATAATAAATATACCATATATTCTTGAGTATAAGCTGACCCAAATATAAGCCATCCAGGACTCTCACCTGAGTATAAGCCGAGGGGTCTTTTTCAGTCTTAAAAAAAGGGCTGAAAAACTAGGCTTATACTCGAGTATATACAGTATACTGCTTTTGCTCAATAAAACTACAAAAGACTGTCAATAGCAAGGTGAACTATTCTGAGGTGCGACACCCCTCAACCACTTTGGCCTCCAACCAAACATAACACTGCTCACTCAGGAGCAAACTATCTGCTGACTCTTGAGATGGTTTTCCATCTTCCTTGCTTGGATGGTGAAAGGCGTTTCTGGCTTTGTCTCCCCTTGTAGTTGTTTGTGCCCTTCAAGCCGGAGGAGTTGGTCCGCCATTTGCAGCACGTCCTGGAGACGAGCGAAGTCAACTGGCATCACGTCCTCTCCTGCGTTTCCACGCTGCTGGTCTGCCAGTCGGGAGCCGCACCACTGATTAAAGGTAGATACCGAGTCCGTGGTTGGATCGGACTTTGGCATTTTGAGCCCACATACTGTTTTGTTTTCACTTTGGGAAAAAGGTGGGAGACGTGTGTGTTATGGGGAAGTCTTTTTCCCAGACTTCCTGAGCCATCTGCTGAAGAAAGGCTTTGAGGACTATGACTTGGAAAGCATGATGACGGCGTTCCTGATCGCGCGCCAGGCTGGCCTGGAGGGTCCTGCCGTTTTCATGCCTTACGCAGAATGGTTTAAGGTAAGAGCCTAAGATAGATCATGAGTTCTGACATTAAATTGCCTCATTTATGGTCCTAACCATACAGGTTTGCATTGGCGGACCCAAAGAGACATCTCAGGAATTTGCTATGTCCTCTGCCACAATTACCCATTGAATTTTGACTTGTGAGTTTTAACCTGCTTTATACTAGTGTGGTCTTGTGAGTATTTTTTTTTTGGCCCAGTTCCTTTTAGGAGCCAATCCTGGATTTTACTAAAGTATGACTATTTTACCGTGTTTCCCCGAAAATAAGACAGTGTCTTATATTATTTTTTACTCCCAAAGATGCGCTAGGTCTTATTTTCAGGGGATGTCTTATTTTTCTATGAAGAAGAATTCATATCCATTGTTGAACAAAAAAAAATGAACATTTATTCTATACTGTACAGAAGTTGTCATCACAAACCAACATAACTAAACCAGACAAACTGTGACCCCTGTCAAGAATTTCTTGTTACTACCATTATTTACATATACAACTGGTATGTAAGCCGCCCCAAGTCCCTCTGGGGAGATGGAGGCGGGGTATAAAAATAAAATAATAATTATTATTATTATTTTATTTTATTGTATGACGCAGCAAACAAGATAGATATGCTGGATTTCGTATCACAAAATCACAAGTCAAACACTTCCCAAGTGTCTAGGACTGTGTGATGTATTTATTATTATTATTATTATTATTATTATTATTATTATTATTATTATTATTATTTTATTATGACACAGCAAACAAGATAGATATGCTGGATTTCGTATTGCAAAATCACAAGTCGAACACTTCCCAAGTGTCTAGGACTGTGTGATACATTATTATTATTATTATTATTATGTACATTTACCAACCCTGCATGCTACGGTGTTTTGTTTGACGGGCGCCGGGCATGCTTCCAAACAAAAACTTTGCTAGGTCTTACTTTCAGGGGAGGCCTTATATTTAGCAATTTAGCAAAACCTCTACTAGGTCTTATTTTTTGGGGATGTCTTACTTTCAGGGAAACAGGGTATGTGATCTTATTAGTTTTTATGATCTATTCTATTGTTGATTGATTTGTTTTATTGTTGTGTTTTTACATTGTTTGTTTATCCTGGGCTTGGCCCCATGTAAGCCGCCCCAAGTCCCTTTGGGGAGATGGGGCTGGGTATAAAAATAAAAATAAAATAATAAGAATAATTATTATTGTATGTTATATCATCATCATCATCTATCACCTGTGGCCGAGTATGATTGTCTTCCAAGACTTGGTAGTGGGTCTTCAAATAGCTGTAAAGGCCTATTCTGGATCCGCATAGTCTTTTGCAGTTTTTGTGTGTGTCAGGAGCAACTTGAGAAACTGCAAGTTGCTTCTGATGTGAGAGAATTCGTTGTCTGCAAGGATGTTGCCCAGAGGTGAATGTTTTGATGTTTTACGATCCTTGTGGTTGGCTTATCTCATGTCCCTGCATGGGGAGCTGGAGTTGACAGAGGGAAGTCACCTGCTCTCCCGGCAACCTGTGGGTCAGCAGTCCTGCCGGCACAAGGATTTAGCCCATTGTGTCACCGGGGGCTCTATCTTTTGCATTGAGGACATACATTTCCAGATAGAAGGTGGTCCCGACAAGGGTTTGCTTGGGACGTATCTCTCTTTTCCCCTTCATTCGTGCCTCTGCAAAATCCACAGCACTGTTGGTAACAGCTGACCTCCAGTTCCAATGATCGAGAGTCAGGGCTTCCTAGTTCTCTCGCCATGTTCCTGCCACATTTTTATGGTTAGCTCTAAGCCCATCTGTCCTCTGAAATTCCATTTTCCATTCTTGAACTGAGAGTAGAGTAACTGCTTTGCGAGACGGTGATCGGACCTTTGGACAACTTGGCATCCGGTCCCACGAAGTTGAAGGCAGAGAATCATCGCTTCAGTGCTGGTGGTCTTTGCTTATATGTATTTAGTAAACAGTTAAAAACATGGCTTTTCCAGTGTGCATTGGAATAATTAACCCCACGACAGACCCCTCCTATAGAAATACCGCTTTTCTGCATTTTGTTTTGCCCCGGTATTGGAAACAACTTGACTCCCTACCCCAACTCTTCTAGATAACTCCTCAACACTTTGCCCAGATACCTTATTAAAAGGTTTTGTATTTTTTGCATTTTGTATACTTTTGCATTTTTTGACTTGACCGGCCCCCTTTCTATCTAATAGTGGGGATGTTTGTTTTACCATTTTACCGTTTTATTTTGCTATGATCTATGTCATAGGGGTTGCTATGATCTATGTCAGAGGTTGTGAGGTCTGTTGGAAACTAGGCAAGTGGGGTGTATATATCATCCTGCTGGGAGGCTTCTCATGTCCCCACAAGCTAGAGCTGACAGACAGGAGCTCACACCATCTTGCAGATTTGAACCGCAAACCTTCAGGTCAGCAGTTCAACTGGCACAAGGGTTTAACCCATTGAGCCACCATGACTCCAATATATATAATAATATAATAATAATAATATAATATATAATAATAATTCTTATTGTTTTATTTCTTCTTCTTCTTCTTCTTTCCTCTATTTTTATTTTTATTTCCTCTATTATTATTTTATTGTATGACACAGCAAACAAGATAGATATGCTGGATTTCGTATCACAAAATCACAAGTCGAACACTTCCCAAGCATTTAGGACTGTGTGATGTATTTTTGGATGAAATTATTATTATTATTATTATTATTATTATTATTATTATTATTATTATTATTATTATTTAGCTGAGTTGGATAAAAGAGAAGGGATGGAAGATACTATTTTTTAAAGACAGCAGGGATTCTTACAGCAAATGCAGGGCTGGAATGGAATATAGTTGATGCCAAAACTATGTTTCCTCCTTTGATGAGCATTTTTAGCCATCGCTTTTTAGATCTGTGTGTTAAGCAGCCCGCTCTTTTGCAGCTTCAGTACGTCGTGCCCCTTCTTTGCTCGGAAGCCCGAAATACAAGCTGGGAAGGCAGCATGGATGATGACCTTCCATGGAAAACATTATCCCGCCCCAGCTTCTGCTACTCAAAAGCTGCCTTGTGCTTATGGAAGCATCCCCTTTTCAAAGAACTATTGTGGGAAAAAGCCTTCCAGGTAAATACTGAGCGTGTGACTTGGTCCAGGTAGTAGTGTCCACTTTTCAACCTGTCATCAAAAAGTCTAATTCCATGTTCTCTGGAGTGGTTTTGCTTTCGTTGTTTAGATGCTGGTTGATAGGCTCTGACTGTAGGTCATGATATTTGCTGAATCAGGTGTAGCTGGAGGTTGGTTTGGTCATTTTTCACAGTTTCCAAAGTAAAGCATGGGCTGGTCCATGAGGTCACAAAGAGTCAGAAGTGACTGAATGAATAAACAACAACAATAAAGTCTGGGGACACAGGAAGCAGAAACTAATGATAAGGGTGACATTTCCCAGGAGTTCGAACATCAACAAGTTCCATGTGTTTCTGGCAGTGACTCAGAGGAGTCTTCCTTAGATAGAGATACAAGGTTAAGGTTAAAGGTTCATCGTCCCAGACGTTCCCTTAGAATCGCTAACAAACACGTGGGAACTCAAGGGCACAGAAATGCTTTTTTGGCTTGTAAACATGGGTAAATACGGGAGAGACAGGGGAAGATTTCAGATAAAGCAATGTTGATTTTTGAAAGCACATCTCCTGCCTTGTCTAAGGATTCTCGTTTATGTTCATGCCTGGAATCTGTGTTTTGGATTTTACGCTGAAGTTCATGTTGCCTTGTTTTCAGGACTAATTTCCTTTATCAGAGACTTGGGACTATATTCTGCAAATTGCTTTTACCTCTGGATTATAGCCTTTTTGACTGACTGCCTTTGCATTTGGATGTTTGCTTTCTTTACTGCTTTTTATTCGGACTTTGCTATCTTTTATCAATAAACTGTTTAAACCTAGCCTGCTGTGGTGGAGTGTGTGTTAAGAGCAAGGTGATCCAGCGCTGAGGTGCAACATCTCTTACTCCAGAGCCTGGGAGCCTCCACCAAGAAGGCCCTGTCTCTGAATCTCCCTGCCTTCCTTCTTTCCTCCCAGCTGACTCTCCAAGAATGGCTTCTGATGGAACTGGCAGTCTGTCCCGACGAAGACGTTCTTTCTGCCGTTGAGAGGTGAGGGCTTGGCTTGGACTCCGTCTGAAGCCGAGAGTGTGTGACTTTAAGGGCCCGTAATCAAAGTGGGGTTTTCTCTGTCTCTGTTTGCAGGCAGGACTTCCATTACTGGGCTCTGTACCAGCACTTTCTTCCTCTGTCTGTCGCTGCTGGCGGCTGCGAGGGAGACCTAAGAGAGGCCTGCGCCGTTCTCCTTGACGCCGTCTTGGATTTCGGACAGAGGGGCTCAGTGATACACACATCAAGGTCTGAGTTGCTTTTGCAAATATCTTTGGGAGCAAAGCAAAGCAAAGTATCTACCCCAAGAAGCCTTTTTACTAAAAGACTGATGTTTTTGGTTATATGTATTCATGTAGTTGAATGCAATCGACATTAGAGCAGATGCATCCTATTTTCTGAGATGTTCCCAATGCATCCCTGTGTGATGCCACCATATATCTAACACTTCTGCCTTTGTTTCAAATTCTAGGTCTGAGTTGGGAAAGTGTAACCATCCAAATAATCCCAAACGTTCCACATTCCAGAGGAGAGGGAACCCCGATATCTACGCCAGATTGCAGGTGACTCAGATCTGCACACAGTCGTCTCTTGGGGCTTGTATGGTGACAATAATAATAATAATAATAATAATAATAATAATAATAATAATAATAATGTAATAATATTACATGTGACGACTCTGGTCAGTAAAGAATACACACAAAGGGTCAGAAAAATTCTCAAAAGCAAGCTCAATGGAGGCAACACCATCAAAGCCATAAACACCTGGGCCATACCTGTCATAAGATATACTGCTGGCATCATAAATTGGACACAGGCGGAACTGGACAATTTGGACAGAAAAACAAGAAAACTCATGACCATCCATCATTCCCTGCACCCTCGCAGTGATGTTGACCGGCTATATCTGCCTAGAAGATCAGGGGGCAGAGGACTCTTACAAGTCAAACAAGCAGTCAAAGAAGAAGAACATGCCCTGGCAGAATATGTAAAGCAAAGTGAAGAACCTGCTTTGATTGAAGTCAAAAATCAGAAACTCCTCAAAACACAACAGACAAAAAACCAGTACAAGAAAACCGCACTACAAACTAGTGCTGACAGATGGCACAAGAAAACATTGCATGGAAAGTTCCTTGACAAAACTGAAGGAAAAGCTGATAAAGAGAAGACCTGGCTCTGGCTCACGAATGGGACCCTGAAGAAGGAGACAGAAGGCCTGATCCTTGCAGCCCAGGAGCAAGACATCAGGACAAAGGCCATTCAGGCCAAGATCGAAAAATCAGCTGATGACCCAAAATGCAGACTGTGCAAGGAAACCGACGAAACCATTGATCATATCCTCAGCTGCTGTAAAAAAATCGCACAGACAGACTACAAACAGAGGCACAACTATGTGGCCCAAGTGATTCACTGGAACTTATGCCTCAAGTACCACCTCCCAGCAGAAAAGAACTGGTGGGATCACAAACCTGCAAAAGTCTTGGAAAATGAGCACGCAAAGATACTGTGGGACTTACGAATCCAGACTGACAAAGTTCTGGAACACAACACACCAGACATCACAGTTGTGGAAAAGAAAACGGTTTGGATCATGGATGTCGCCATCCCAGGTGACAGTCGCATTGACGAAAAACAACAGGAAAAACTCAGCCGCTATCAGGACCTCAAGATTGAACTTCAAAGACTCTGGCAGAAACCAGTGCAGGTGGTCCCGGTGGTGATGGGCACACTGGGTGCCGTGCCAAAAGATCTCAGCCGGCATTTGGAAACAATAGACATTGACAAAATCACGATCTGCCAACTGCAAAAGGCCACCCTGCTGGGATCTGCACGCATCATCCGAAAATACATCACACAGTCCTAGACACTTGGGAAGTGTTCGACTTGTGATTTTGTGATATGAAATCCAGCATATATATCTTGTTTGCTGTGACATAATAAAATAACAATAATAATTCTTTATTTCTAGACTGCCCTCTCTCCCCAGAGGGACTTGAGCCTTCACTCACCAAACTACAGATCCCAAGATTACATAACATTGAACTATGACAATTTAATTACAGATATCTCAAATTAATTACAGGTATCTCAAATAGGAGCTCTATCCTCTATTGCCTTGTTTTCAGGAGATGCTGCTGGAGCTGGAGCTGGAGCGCAGGAGAGCCTGGCCTGTGTCCGGTGGCGGCAAAGAGGAGCTCCTCTTGTTCCGGGTTTTCCAGAAGAGGCTCAAAGGGTTGAAGAGCGGGGAAGAAATGCACCGGCAGCAAGAACTGTTCCTTCAAACCAGGTGAAGTCACGCAGTCTGCGAGGGACACCGAGGCCCCATCTCCACTGTTTATTTTACCTGTTTGAGGATGTTGTTTACATATGTACTGCTTGTTCTTTGGGCTTGTCCCCATGTTAGCCGCCCCAAGTCCCTGCAGGGAGATGGAGGCGGGATAGAAAAATAAAGTATTTTTAGTATCAGAAGTGACTTGAGAAACTGCAAGTCGCTTCTGGTGTGAGAGAATTGGCTGTCTGCAAGGACGTTGCCCAGAGGATGCCTGGATGTTTGATGTTTTTACCATCATTGTGGGGGTTACTCTGGATTACAACAACAACAACAACACATTATTATTATTATTATTATTATTATTATTATTATTATTATTATTATTATTATTATTATGACACAGCAAACAAGATAGATATGCTGG
>NW_026943829.1:1144853-1319853 GCF_035594765.1 Anolis carolinensis | reverse complement strand
TAAGCCGCCTTGAGTCCCCCCTGGGAGAAAGGCAGGGTAAAAATGATGTAAATAAATAACTAAATAAATAAATAAAGGTGAGGTATAAGTTTCATAAATAAATAAATAGGATGCTAGCTGTTAAGCAGCCAGCGAGAGAGTCCATGTCCTCTTGACGTCGCCTTCATTGAATGTCCTGTGCATAAAAGGCCTTGAAGTTACAGACGCCTTTAGAAATCATTGACTGCCTTATTCCAATTCTATTGGAACTGTTGGTTATTTTTATTTATCAGTTGCAGATAAAGGAGCCGTGGTGGTGCAGTGGGTTAAACCCTTGTGCCAGATGGACTGCTGACCTAAAGGTTGGGTTGCTGACCTGAAGGTTGCCGGTTCGAATCCGTGAGATGGGATGAGCTCCCATCTGTCAGCTCTAGCTTGTGGGAACATGCGTGAAGACTCCCAGCAGGATGGTAACACATTCTGACATCGCTTGGACAACGTCTTTGTACATGGCCAAATCTCTCACACCAGAAGCGACTTGCAATATGTTCTCAAGTCGCTTCTGACACAATTTAAAAAATTGATTAGCAGCCCTGGCCTTACATTGTGTGAATTGAGTTTTCTTTTTCTTTCCATCAGTTTCCGATGCCATTCCTCTCCAGAGAGAGTGGAGCTTTGCTCGGACAAATGCGGTGCTCGCCTTGCTCTACCGCAAAGTAAGTCTTCCTTAATTGGGGTTTGACTGCAAGCATTTCACAGTCGTCCTGCTCCTTTTAAAAACTACCATATATACTCGAGTATAAGCCGACCCGAATATAAGCCACAAAAAAGTTTTGTTGTTTTGTGGATCGCCGTGATGCCATCACTCTTTTATATATATAGATCTATGTTTTGAGTTTACAACCTATGATGTGCACTTTGCTAATCTACTATTGCAACCTCACTGTTTTTAAATTCTATGTTTTTAATAAGTGTGTTTTTATTCTTTTTGGTTAATGTGCAAATATTACAATGGGTGCATGTTATTGTTTATTGATGTATTGAATATTGTTATTGTTTTGTATTTGATATTTCTGTGAGCCGCCCCGAGTCCCCTCTGGGGGAGATGGTGGCGAGATACAAATAAATGTATTATTATTATTATTATTACTATTATTATTATTATTATTAACCAGTTTTTACCACAAAAAAACTGGGAAAACATTGACTCCAGTATAAGCCGAGGGTGGTAAATTTCAGAAATAAAAATAGATACCAATAAAATTACATTAATTGAGGCATCAGTAGGTTAAATGTTTTTGAATATTTACATAAAGTTCAAATTTAAGATAAGACTGTCCAACTCTGATCAAATCATTATTCTCATCTTCTTCAGTGTAAATGTGCTTATGTATCCTTTTAATAATAATAGAGTAAAATAATACCTGAAATAATAGTAATAATAATAATAAATACAGGAAAATAATACATGTAATAATAGAGTAAAATAATAAATGCAATAATAGTAATAATAATAATTATAATAAGATCAGAGTGAAATAATAAATGTAATAATAATAATAATAGAGTAAAATAATAATAATAATAATAATAATAATAATAATAATAATAATAATTGTGCGGTTTTCTGGCATTGTGTATTTCTGCCGCTTCTGTGACTGTTCATTTGGGTTTTGATGATTCCGTAGCCCACTTGTCGATGGATGTCCAGAATCAGCAGCATCCACCGCGGTCCTTTTTATCCTGGGTGACGACCGAGCCAGTATAGACTTCGTTTGGGTTTGATTCTCCATAATGCTAATGGGTTAGGTGCTCTTGGTTGTGCTCCTCAGCTGAGGCCTCTCTGGCTTGGTTGGACCTGCCGGTAGTTACACTACCGCCAGCACAGCCCTCAGTCATCATGATTCATTGGAACTTATGCCTCAAGTACCACCTGCCAGCAGCAAAGAACTGGTGGGATCACAAACCTGCAAAAGTATTGGAAAATGAGCACGCAAAGATACTGTGGGACTTCCGAATCCAGACTGACAAAGTTCTGGAACACAACACACCAGACATCACAGTTGTGGAAAAGAACAAGGTTTGGATCATTGATGTTGCCATCCCAGGTGACAGTCGCATTGACGAAAAACAACAGGAAAAACTCAGCCGCTATCAGGACCTCAAGATTGAACTTCAAAGACTCTGGCAGAAACCAGTGCAGGTGGTCCCGGTGGTGATGGGCACACTGGGTGCCGTGCCAAAAGATCTCAGCCGGCATTTGGAAACAATAGACATTGACAAAATTACGATCTGCCAACTGCAAAAAGCCACCCTGCTGGGATCTGCACGCATCATCCGAAAATACATCACACAGTCCTAGACACTTGGGAAGTGTTCGACTTGTGATTTTGTGAAACGAAACCCAGCATATCTATCTTGTTTGCTGTGTCATACAACGTCGTTGTGTCAATAATAATAATAATAATAATAATAATAATAATTTTATTTTTATACCCCGCCACCATCTCCCCAGAGGGACTCGGGGCGGCTCACAGATATAAAACCAGCATACAGAGTATCAAATACAAAAAACACAAAAATAAAATTAAAAGGCATAAAATAAAATCACAGTCATTATAAAACACATGATAAAACACAGCAATACCCTAGCACTCAAGACCTAGCTCTTTACTAGAGCTTTTAATCTATGTTAATTTTATCAATATTTGTATGTATGTATTTTTATCCTTTACAATTTTATCTTGTAAATCGCCTAGAGCATCTTGGATGGAGGGCGATTAATAAGTAATTAAATGATGATGATGATGATGATGATGATGATGGTTAATAAAATCATACAATGGATTGGGCAAAGTGCACTGAGTGAAAAAACAACAAAACCCAAAACAAAACAACAACAAAAAAGAGAAAATGGAAAAGCAAAGGAAAAATAAATGCAATACAGTAGAATCTCACTTATCCAACACTCACTTATCCAACGTTCTGGATTATCCAACACATTTTTGTAGTCAATGTTTTCAATATATCATGATATTTTGGTGCTAAATTCGTAAATACAGTAATTACTACATAGCATTAATGTGTAATGAACTACTTTTTCTGTCAAATTTGTTGTATAACATGATGTTTTGGTGCTTAATTAGTAAAATCATAAACTATTTTGATGTTTAATATGCTTTTTCTTAATCTCTCCTTATTATCCAACTTATTCACTTATCCAACATTCTGCTGGCCCGTTTATGTTGGATGAGACTCTACTGTAGTAGCAACAATAATAGAGAAAAATAATAAATGTAATAATACCAATAATAATAGAGAAAAATAATAAATATACCATATATTCTTGAGTATAAGCTGACCCAAATATAAGCCATCCAGGACTCTCACCTGAGTATAAGCCGAGGGGTCTTTTTCAGTCTTAAAAAAAGGGCTGAAAAACTAGGCTTATACTCGAGTATATACAGTATACTGCTTTTGCTCAATAAAACTACAAAAGACTGTCAATAGCAAGGTGAACTATTCTGAGGTGCGACACCCCTCAACCACTTTGGCCTCCAACCAAACATAACACTGCTCACTCAGGAGCAAACTATCTGCTGACTCTTGAGATGGTTTTCCATCTTCCTTGCTTGGATGGTGAAAGGCGTTTCTGGCTTTGTCTCCCCTTGTAGTTGTTTGTGCCCTTCAAGCCGGAGGAGTTGGTCCGCCATTTGCAGCACGTCCTGGAGACGAGCGAAGTCAACTGGCATCACGTCCTCTCCTGCGTTTCCACGCTGCTGGTCTGCCAGTCGGGAGCCGCACCACTGATTAAAGGTAGATACCGAGTCCGTGGTTGGATCGGACTTTGGCATTTTGAGCCCACATACTGTTTTGTTTTCACTTTGGGAAAAAGGTGGGAGACGTGTGTGTTATGGGGAAGTCTTTTTCCCAGACTTCCTGAGCCATCTGCTGAAGAAAGGCTTTGAGGACTATGACTTGGAAAGCATGATGACGGCGTTCCTGATCGCGCGCCAGGCTGGCCTGGAGGGTCCTGCCGTTTTCATGCCTTACGCAGAATGGTTTAAGGTAAGAGCCTAAGATAGATCATGAGTTCTGACATTAAATTGCCTCATTTATGGTCCTAACCATACAGGTTTGCATTGGCGGACCCAAAGAGACATCTCAGGAATTTGCTATGTCCTCTGCCACAATTACCCATTGAATTTTGACTTGTGAGTTTTAACCTGCTTTATACTAGTGTGGTCTTGTGAGTATTTTTTTTTTGGCCCAGTTCCTTTTAGGAGCCAATCCTGGATTTTACTAAAGTATGACTATTTTACCGTGTTTCCCCGAAAATAAGACAGTGTCTTATATTATTTTTTACTCCCAAAGATGCGCTAGGTCTTATTTTCAGGGGATGTCTTATTTTTCTATGAAGAAGAATTCATATCCATTGTTGAACAAAAAAAAATGAACATTTATTCTATACTGTACAGAAGTTGTCATCACAAACCAACATAACTAAACCAGACAAACTGTGACCCCTGTCAAGAATTTCTTGTTACTACCATTATTTACATATACAACTGGTATGTAAGCCGCCCCAAGTCCCTCTGGGGAGATGGAGGCGGGGTATAAAAATAAAATAATAATAATTATTATTATTTTATTTTATTGTATGACGCAGCAAACAAGATAGATATGCTGGATTTCGTATCACAAAATCACAAGTCAAACACTTCCCAAGTGTCTAGGACTGTGTGATGTATTTATTATTATTATTATTATTATTATTATTATTATTATTATTTTATTATGACACAGCAAACAAGATAGATATGCTGGATTTCGTATTGCAAAATCACAAGTCGAACACTTCCCAAGTGTCTAGGACTGTGTGATACATTATTATTATTATTATTATTATTATTATGTACATTTACCAACCCTGCATGCTACGGTGTTTTGTTTGACGGGCGCCGGGCATGCTTCCAAACAAAAACTTTGCTAGGTCTTACTTTCAGGGGAGGCCTTATATTTAGCAATTTAGCAAAACCTCTACTAGGTCTTATTTTTTGGGGATGTCTTACTTTCAGGGAAACAGGGTATGTGATCTTATTAGTTTTTATGATCTATTCTATTGTTGATTGATTTGTTTTATTGTTGTGTTTTTACATTGTTTGTTTATCCTGGGCTTGGCCCCATGTAAGCTGCCCCAAGTCCCTTTGGGGAGATGGGGCTGGGTATAAAAATAAAAATAAAATAATAAGAATAATTATTATTGTATGTTATATCATCATCATCATCTATCACCTGTGGCCGAGTATGATTGTCTTCCAAGACTTGGTAGTGGGTCTTCAAATAGCTGTAAAGGCCTATTCTGGATCCGCATAGTCTTTTGCAGTTTTTGTGTGTGTCAGGAGCAACTTGAGAAACTGCAAGTTGCTTCTGATGTGAGAGAATTCGTTGTCTGCAAGGATGTTGCCCAGAGGTGAATGTTTTGATGTTTTACGATCCTTGTGGTTGGCTTATCTCATGTCCCTGCATGGGGAGCTGGAGTTGACAGAGGGAAGTCACCTGCTCTCCCGGCAACCTGTGGGTCAGCAGTCCTGCCGGCACAAGGATTTAGCCCATTGTGTCACCGGGGGCTCTATCTTTTGCATTGAGGACATACATTTCCAGATAGAAGGTGGTCCCGACAAGGGTTTGCTTGGGACGTATCTCTCTTTTCCCCTTCATTCGTGCCTCTGCAAAATCCACAGCACTGTTGGTAACAGCTGACCTCCAGTTCCAATGATCGAAAGTCAGGGCTTCCTAGTTCTCTCGCCATGTTCCTGCCACATTTTTATGGTTAGCTCTAAGCCCATCTGTCCTCTGAAATTCCATTTTCCATTCTTGAACTGAGAGTAGAGTAACTGCTTTGCGAGACGGTGATCGGACCTTTGGACAACTTGGCATCCGGTCCCACGAAGTTGAAGGCAGAGAATCATCGCTTCAGTGCTGGTGGTCTTTGCTTATATGTATTTAGTAAACAGTTAAAAACATGGCTTTTCCAGTGTGCATTGGAATAATTAACCCCACGACAGACCCCTCCTATAGAAATACCGCTTTTCTGCATTTTGTTTTGCCCCGGTATTGGAAACAACTTGACTCCCTACCCCAACTCTTCTAGATAACTCCTCAACACTTTGCCCAGATACCTTATTAAAAGGTTTTGTATTTTTTGCATTTTGTATACTTTTGCATTTTTTGACTTGACCGGCATTTTGTATACTTTTGCATTTTTTGACTTGACCGGTTCCGCACCAAGACCACGGGCACCGTCAGCTTCCGCCTCCACTGCCTCCAGCAGTCCAAGTGAGCCCCCGCTGGGGGGGGGGGGGGGACGGGGACGGGGGGGGCAGACCTGGGGGGGGACCCTCTGGGGCAGGCGCCACGGGGAGGGGGGGGGGTCCTGGTCCGGAGGTGGAGGGGTCCCCGGGGCCCCCGTCATCAGGACGGCCGGGGGGACCACACGGGGAATCTTCTTCTAGGATGAGAATAATAATAATAATAATAATGTAATAATAACGATGCAATAATAATAATAATGATGTAATAATAATAATGTAATAGTAATAATAATATAATACTGTAATAATAATAATAATAATAATAATAATAATGTAATAATAAGGATGCAATAATAATGATGATGATGTAATAATAATAATGTAATAGTAATAATAATATAATACTGTAATAATGTAATAGTAATAATAATATAATACTGTAATAATGTAATAATAATAATAATAATGTAATAATAACGATGCAATAATAATAATGATGTAATAATAATAATAATGATAATAATAATGTAATAACGATGCAATAATAATGATGATGATGTAATAATAATAATGTAATAGTAATAATAATATAATACTGTAATAATGTAATAATAATAATAATGTAATAATAACGATGCAATAATAATAATGATGATGTAATAATAATAATAATGATAATATAATAATAATGTAATAATGATGATGATGTCATAATAATAATGTAATAGTAATAATAATATAATACAGTAATAATGTAATAATAATAATAATGTAATAATAACGATGCAATAATAATAATGATGATGTAATAATAATAATAATGATAATATAATAATAATGTAATAATGATGCAATAATAATGATGATGATGTAATAATAATAATGTAATAGTAATAATAATATAATACTGTAATAATGTAATAATAATAATGTAATAATAATAATGATAATGTTATAATAAAAATAATGTAATAATGATGCAATAATGATGATGATGGAATAATAACAATGCAATAATAATACTGATAATAAAAAGAATGTAGTAATAATAGTGATAATGTTATAATAAAAATAATGTAATAATGATGCAATAATGATGATGATGGAATAATAACATTAATAATTAATAATTATTGGGGGGCCCGTCATCAGGACGGCCGGGCGGACCACACGGGGAATCTTCTTCTAGGATGAGATTAATAATAATAATAATAATAATATACTAATGTAGTAATAATAATGTAATAATAACAATGCAATAATAATGATGATGATGTAATAATAATAATATAATAATACTGTAATAATGTAACAATAACAGTGATGATGTAATAGTAATAATGTAATAGTAATAATAATGTAATAATACTGTAATAATGTAATAGTAATAATAATGTAATAATAATACTGTAATAATGTAATAATAATAGTGATAATGTAATAATGATGCAATAACAGTGATGATGTAATAGTAATAATGTAATAGTAATAATAATGTAATAAAAATACTGTAATAATGTAATAGTAATAATAATGTAATAATACTGTAATAATGTAATAGTAATAATAATGTAATAATAATACTGTAATAATGTAATAATAATAGTGATAATATAATAATAATAATAATATTGTAATAATGATGCAATAATAATGATGATGTAATAGTAGTAATGTAATAGTAATAATGTAATAATAATGATGATGTAATAGTAATAATGTAATAGTAATAATAATATAATAATACTGTACTAATGTAATAGTAATAATAATAGTGATAATAATAGTGATAATGTAATAATAATAATATTGTAATAATGATGCAATAATAATGATGATGTAATAGTAGTAATGTAATAGTAATAATGTAATAATAATGATGATGTAATAGTAATAATAATATAATAATAATACTGTACTAATGTAATAGTAATAATAATAGTGATAATAATAGTGATAATGTAATAATAATAATATTGTAATAATGATGCAATAATAATGATGATGTAATAGTAATAATGTAATAGTAATAATAATGTAATAACAACGATAATGTAATAGTAATAATGTAATAGTAATCATAATGTAATAATAATACTGTAATAATGTAATACAGTAGAGTCTCACTTATCCAACACTCGCTTATCCAATGTTCTGGATTATCCAACGCATTTTTGTAGTCAATGTTTTCAATATATCCTGATATTTTGGTGCTAAATTCGTAAATACAGTCATTACTACATAACATTCCTGCGTCTTGAACTACTTTTTCTGTCAAATTTTTTGTCTAACCTGATGTTTTGGTGCTTCATTTGTAAAATCATAACCTAATTTGACGCTTAATAGGCTTTTTCTTAATCCCCCCTTATTATCCAACATATTCACTTATCCAACATTCTGCTGGCCCGTTTATGTTGGATAAGTGAGACTCTACTGTACTTACCTCAGAGATAGCAAAGCTGACAGTTTACCTCACAGCTTATGTACTTACCTCATAGTTCATCGTTTTTGTACTTACCTCATGTACTTACCATATAGTCATTATAGATAGGACTTACCTGATAGTGTACTTACCTCATGTACTTACCATATATAGTTATTATACCTCATAGTTTACCTCAGAGTAAAGTACATGAGGTAAGTCCTAGGCTATGAGGTAAGTACGTAAGCTAGGAGACCAAGTGAGCGGAGCTTAGCCTTCTAACTGGCAGCAATTGGATAAAAGCAATTATTCCTCTCTCTCTCTAATTAGGACTTTATTTTTCTTTTCTTTTTGTTGTATCAACCTAGAGGCGTGGATGATGGGTTGTGTTGTCAAATTTCGAGGTTGGGGGGCTTGTAGTTTTGTTGTTTTGTGGGTCGCCGTGATGCCATCACTCTTTTATATATATAGATTGTATTATTATAGTTCACCCTAGCTGGTACTTACCACATGGGTCATAGTTTAGGTACTTACCTCAAAGAGAGCCGAGCTGATAGTTTACCTCATAGCCTAGGACTTACCTCATGTTCTTACCCTATAGTTATTATACCTCCTAGTTTACCTCACAGCTTATGTACTTACCACATAGTTCATCGTTTTTGTACTTACCTCATAGCCTAGGACTTACCTCATGTTCTTACCCTATAGTTATTATACCTCATAGGTAAGTACCTAAACTATGACCTATGTGGTAAGGACCAGCTAGGGTGAACTATAATAATACAATAGTAACTATAATAATAGAATGACTCTGAAGTAAACTATGAGGTAAGTCCAAGGCTATGATAAGCAATATCTATAATGACTCTGAGGTAAACTATGAGGTAAGTACATAAGCTATGAGGTAAACTATCAGCTTTGCTATCTCTGAGGTAAGTACCTAAACTATGACCTATGTGGTAAGGACCAGCTAGGGTGAACTATAATAATATAATAGTAACTATAATAATAGAATGACTCTGAAGTAAACCTCACAGCTTATGTACTTACCTCATAGTTTACCTCAGAGTAAAGTACATGAGGTAAGTCCTAGGCTATGAGGTAAGTACGTAAGCTAGGAGACCAAGTGAGCGGAGCTTAGCCTTCTAACTGGCAGCAATTGGATAAAAGCAATTATTCTTCTCTCTCTCTAATGAGGACTTTATTTTTCTTTTCTTTTTGTTGTATCAACCTTGAGGCGTGGATGATGGGTTGTGTTGTCAAATTTCGAGGTTGGGGGGCCTGGAGTTTTGTTGTTTTGTGCGTCGCCGTGATGCCATCACTCTTTTATATATATAGATTGTATTATTATAGTTCACCCTAGCTGGTACTTACCACATAGGTCATAGTTTAGGTACTTACCTCATAGTTTAGGTACTTACCTATGATGTATAATAACTATAGGGTAAGAACATGAGGTAAGTCCTAGGCTATGAGGTAAGTACGTAAGCTATCCTCTTGGTAAGTAAGCTGTGTAATAATAATTAAACTATGACCTATGTGGTAAGTACCAGCTAGGGTGAACTATAATAATACAATAGTAACTATAATAATAGAATGACTCTGAAGTAAACTATGAGGTAAGTCCAAGGCTATGATAAGCACTATCTATCTATAATGACTCTGAGGTAAACTATGAGGTAAGTACATAAGCTATGAGGTAAACTATGAGGTATAATAACTATATGGTAGTTTTTTTATATAGTTATAGTAGTTTTTGTAGTCAATGTTTTCAATATATCGTGATATTTTGGTGCTAAATTCGTAAATACAGTAATTACTACATAACATTCCTGCGTCTTGAACTACTTTTTCTGTCAAATTTGTTGTAAAACATGATGTTTTGGTGCTGAATTTGTAAAACCATAACCTAATTGGATGTTTAATAGGCTTTTCCTTGATCAGTCCTTATAATCCAAGATATTCGCTTATCCAAGCTTCTGCCGGCCCATTTAGCTTGGATTAGTGAGACTCTACTGTATATAATAATACTACGAATTATACATAAAATACATAAAACAAATATTATATATATCATACATATTATACATAATAATGCTATGTATTTTATATATATTATAATATAAATAATTTATTTATATACATTTATATTATAATGTATATAATAATACTACACATTATACATAAAACACATAAAACAAATATATATATTATACAGATTATACATAATAATACTATGCATTATATATATTATAGTATAAATATATATTTACTTATACAGTAGAGTCTCACTTATCCAATAATAATAATAATAATAATAATAATAATAATAATAATAATAATAATATTTATTCTTATACCCCGCCCCATCTCCCTGATGGGCCAAGCCCGGACAGAACAATATAAAAGCAAAGCAATAAAAACAGATCAATCAACAATAAAAACAAGTCATAAAAAATCACATACAAAAATAAAATGATAAAATCATGGATTGGATTCAAAGGATCTGGGCCAAAAGTGCAAAATATCCAACACTCGCTTATCCAACGTTCTGGATTATTCAACGCATTTTTGTAGTCAATGTTTTCAATATATCGTGATATTTTGGTGCTAAATTCGTAAATACAGTCATTACAACATAACATTACTGCGTATTGAACTACTTTTTCTGTCAAACTTGTTGTAAAACATGATGTTTTGGTGCTGAATTTGTAAAATCATAACCTAATTGGATGTTTAATAGGCTTTTCCTTAATCTCTCCTTATTATCCAAGATATTCGCTTATCCAAGCTTCTGTTGGCCCGTTTAGCTTGGATTAGTGAGACTCTACTGTAGTTATTATACCTCATAGTTTACCTCATAGCTTATGTATTTACCTCATAGTTTACCTCAGAGTCATTATAGATAGATAGTGCTTATTATAGTGCATTATTATTATTATATCGATATTATTACATTATTATTATTATTACATTATTATTATTATATTACAGTATTATTTTTACATTATTATTACTATTACATTATGATTATTACATTATCACTATTATTATTACATTATTACAGTATTATGATTACATTATTATTACTATTACATTATGATTATTACATTATCACTATTATTATTACATTATTACAGTATTATGATTACATTATTATTACTATTACATTATGATTATTACATTATCACTATTATTATTACATTATTAATATTATTACAGTATTATGATTACATTATTATTACTATTACATTATGATTATTACATTATCACTATTATTATTACATTATTACAGTATTATGATTACATTATTATTACTATTACATTATGATTATTACATTATCACTATTATTATTACATTATTAATATTATTACAGTATTATGATTACATTATTATTACTATTACATTATGATTATTACATTATCACTATTATTATTACATTATTAATATTATTACAGTATTATGATTACATTATTATTACTATTACATTATGATTATTACATTATCACTATTATTATTACATTATTACAGTATTATGATTACATTATTATTACTATTACATTATGATTATTACATTATCACTATTATTATTACATTATTAATATTATTACAGTATTATGATTACATTATTATTACTATTACATTATGATTATTACATTATCACTATTATTATTACATTATTAATATTATTAAAGTATTATGATTACATTATTATTACTATTACATTATGATTATTACATTATCACTATTATTACATTATTACAGTATTATTATTACATTATTATTACTATTACATTATTACAGTATTATTACATTATTATTACATTATTAATATTACATTATTAAAGTATTATGATTACATTATTATTATTACTTATTACTTACTTACTTATTATTATTACTATGTACTTACCTCATAGCCTAGGACTTACCTCATGTTCTTACCCTATAGTTATTATACCTCATAGGTAAGTACCTAAACTATGAGATAAGTACTGTAGTCTGTCTGTGCAATTTTCTTTATTATTATTATTATTATTATTATTATTATTATTATTTGCGTGCTCCTTTTCCAATACATTTGCAGGTTTGTGATCCCACCAGTTATTTACTGCTGGGAGGTGGTCCTTGAGGCATAAGTTCCAATGAATCCTTTGGGCCACGTAGTTGTGCCTCTGTTTGTAGTCTGTCTGTGCAATTTTCTTTATTATTATTATTATTATTATTTGCGTGCTCCTTTTCCAATACTTTTGCCAGTTTGTGATCCCACCAGTTCTTTGCTGCTGGGAGGTGGTACTTGAGGCATAAGTTCCAATGAATCCTTTGGGCCATGTAGTTGTGCCTCTGTTTGTAGTCTTTCTGTGCAATTTTCTTTATTATTATTATTATTATTTGCGTGCTCATTTTCCAATACTTTTGCAGGTTTGTGCTCTTCGGCTTAGAAATGGAGATGAGCCCCAACCCCCAGAGTCAGGCATGACTGGACTTAACGTCAGGGGAAAACCTATACATTTACCTATATATTACATGTAATATGACTAATAATATTGCAGCATGATAGCATGGTACAATATAATATAATATTATATAATGCTCATATTGTGCTATGCTAATGATATAATAACATAATACAATATAATAATAATAATAATACACTATTATTACATGTAATATGACTAATACTCTTGCAGTATGATGGCATGGTACAATCTATATATATAAAAGGGTAATGAAATTTCGGCCTCGGACAAAACAACAAAACGACACATCCCAGAAACACTAAACTTGGCAGCACAACCCATCATCCACGCCTCTACGTTCATACAACAAAAAGGAAAGAAAAATAAAGTCCTAATTAGAGGGAGAGGAATAATTGTTTTTATCCAATTGCTGCCAGTTAGAAGGCTAAGCTCCGCTCACTTTTTATTTCGTGTCAAAAGCATTGCATAAATAAATACATTTTAAAATGATGAAAAAAAAGGAAATCGCAAGCACCTAAATAGTTTTAGCCCACTTGGTCTCCAAGCAACCACTCAGCCCAGGGGAAGGCAGAGTTAGGCCTCACTTAGGCCTCTTCCACACTGCGTATAAAATACAGATTATCTGATTTTAACTGGATTATATGGCAGTGTAGACTCAAGGCCCTTCCACACAGCTATATAACCCATTTACAATGGACTTAATGTCTGGGGAAAACCTTTACTCTTTACCTTAACTACCACCAGTTCCTCAATACTTTATTTCCCAGACCACCAGACGCGTGGCCGGGCACAGGTAGTATCTATATATATAAAAGAGTGATGGCATCACGGCGACGCACAAAACAACAAAACTACAGGCCCCCCAACCTCGAAATTTGACAACACAACCCATCATCCACGCCTCTAGGTTGATACAACAAAAAGAAAAGAAAAATAAAGTCCTCATTAGAGAGAGAGGGATAATTGCTTTTATCCAATTGCTGCCAGTTAGAAGGCTAAGCTCCTCCAACTTGGTCTCCTAGCAACCCAATAAAAAATAATAAAAAACACTAAAAAATAATTTAAAACACTAAAAATTAATACAATAAAATACTATAATACCAGAAAATAACTAAAAATAATACAAGAAAATAATAAAATATATTATATTCTTATCCTTTTTCTTATCCTTTTCTCACCCCGAGTTTTAACTGAGTATTTGTGCGGCCTGCCCTGTTATATTGCTCTTTGGATTTTGTGTTGTACTGTATATGATTCTTTATTGTATTGTTGTAATTGTATTATGATATGTTGTTTTTATATTTTGTTATATTGTATTTTTCCCGGGCATGGCCCCATGTAAGCCGCCCCGAGTCCCCATTGGGGAGATGGTGGCGGGGTATAAATAAAGTATTATTATTATTATTATTATTATTATTATTATTATTATTATTATTATAAATAAAAAAATAACTTACAATCAAATTAATTTAAAAAATGCAAATAAAGTCAAATAAAAATTACACAACAATTTTTAACCAATACCACCACCACTTTGCCACAGCAACGCGTGGCCGGGCACAGCTAGTATCTATATATATAAAAGAGTGATGGCATCACGGCAATTCACAAAACAACAAAAGTACAGGCCCCCCAACCTCAAAATTTGACAACACAACCCATCATCCACGCCTCAAGGTTGATACAACAAAAAGAAAAGAAAAATAAAGTCCTAATTAGAGGGAGAGCAATAATTTTTTTTATCCAATTGCTGCCAGTTTAGAGGGCTAATCTCTGCCCACTTGGTTGCCTAGCAACCAAGGGACAGCCAGGTCTCAGTTAGGGGACAGGCAGACTTAGGCTTCACTTAGGCTTCTTCCACAGATTATCTAATTTGCACTGGATTATATGGCAGTGTAGACTCAAGGCCCTTCCACACAGCTATATAACCCATTTATAATGTTATATTATCTGCTTTGCACTGGATTATCTTGACTCCACAATGCCATATAATCCAGTTCAGTGGGCATTTTATACAGCTGCTCCAGTTCTAAGCAGATAATATAAGATTATCAATATAGAGTAGAGTCTCACTTATCCAACGTAAACAGGCCGGCAGGATAAGTGAATATGTTGGATAATAAGAAGGGATTCAGGAAAAGCCAATTAAACATCAAATTAGGTAATCGTTATACAAATTAAGCACCAAAACATCATATTATACAACAAATTTGACAGAAAAAGTAGTTCCATGCGCAGTAATGCTATGTAGTATTTACAGTAGAGTCACACTTATCCAACACTCGCTTATCCAACGTTCTGGATTATCCAACGCATTTTTGTAGTCAATGCTTTCAATATATCGTGATATTTTGGTGCTAAATTCATAAATCCAGTAATTTCTGCATAGAATTACTGTGTATTGAACTACTTTTTCTTCCAAATTTGTTGTCTAACATGATGTTTTGGTCCTTAATTTGTGAAATCATAACTTACTTTGATGTTTAATAGGCTTATCCTTAATCCCTCCTTATTATCCAACATATTCGCTTATCCAACATTCTGCCGGCCCGTTTATGTTGGATAAGTGAGACTCTACTGTACTGTATTTACAAATTTACCACTAAAATATCACAATGAATTTAAAACACTGACTACAAAAACATTGATTATGAAAAGGCAGACTGCGTTGTATAAGCGAATGTTGGATAAGTGAGATTCTTCTTTAATATGAAATAATTACTGGGATAGAATAATGCAGAACAATATAATCTCTAAAACCAGGACAGTAAATAAACAGGGGAATTCCACACAGGAAACAATCGGGGCCAGCTAACACCTCCCAACAAAGTATTCCCATCATCGAAGTCTGGCAAATCCTCTGTTTTCTCAGGGCCACAGACAGTAGAAGCACATAAAATATCGCAAACACCACTCTGAAAACAAGGGAATTCCAAACAGGAAACAATCAGGGCCAGCTAACACCTCCCAACAAAAAATTCACTCTGGGAGGAAACAGCCAGGCTTTAAAGCTGCAAGGCCATTACATCCTAATCATTTTTCTTAATTGCAGCATTCATACTTGCCTCCAACAAACAAACAAAAAACAATCAGAAATATTGTATATTCACAACCTTTAGGAAATAATATCCCCTGATGGCGCAGCGTGTTAAAGCGCTGAGCTGCTGAACTTCTGGACTGAAAGGCCGCAGGTTTGAATTGGGGGAGCGGAGAGAGCCCCCACTGTTTAGCTCCAGCTTCTGCCAACCCAGAAGTTCAAAAACATGCAAATGTGAGTGCATCAATAGGTACTGCTCCGGCGGGAAGGTAACGGCGCTCCATGCAGTCATCCCACATGACCTTGGAGGAGTCTACGGACAACGCCGGCTCTTCGGCTTAGAAATGGAGATGAGCACCAACCTCCAGAGTCAGACACGACTGGACTTAATGTCTGGGGAAAACCTTGACCCTTGACCTTAACTACCACCAATTCCTCAATACTTTATTTCCCAGAACACCAGACTTTGCCACAGCAACGCGTGGCCGGGCACAGCTAGTATATTATATATATTATGAACTTGCACACTGAAAGGTAATTTGTAAGCTACTCTGAGTCCGCTTCGGGGTGACAAGGGCGGGATAGAAATGTTGCAAACAAACAAACAAATAAATAAATAATAGTTTAGGCTGAGTAATTGGCAGTAATTGAGTTCTACCAGTTTGGGGCCACTGCCAAAGGGATCTAACTGGGGAGAGTTTGTTGTATGTCTTTGGGCTTGTATACGGGGGGGGGGGGGGGGGGGGGGGTCTTTTGAGAGGCAAGTCCAGTCCGGCTTGTGAGCCTTGTTCCTTCCTCCCTGTGTCCTCCCAGCACGGCCAGAAGGTGACCACGGCGGCCGAGGAGAAGCCCTCCTTCCTGGCCGAGCGCATGGCCAACGTCCGGCGGAGGCGGCAGGAGCGCAGGCCCAGGTCGGTCCTTGCTTGCCCCTCTCGTCCTTCTTTCTTTCTTTCTTTCTTTCTTTCTTATTTATTTATTTGTTTTTATTTGCGACATTTATATCCCGCCCTTCTCACCCCGAAGGGGACTCAGGGCGGTTTACAAGTATATATACATCTATATATATAAAAGAGTGATGGCATCACGGCGACGCACAAAACAACAAAACTACAGGCCCCCCCCAACCTCGAAATTTGACAACACAACCCATCATCCACGCCTCTAGGTTGAGACAACCAAAAGCAAAGAAAAATAAAGTCCTAATTAGAGGGAGAGAAATAATTGTTTTTTATCCAGTTGCTGCCACTTAGAAGGCTAAGCTCTGCCCACTTGGTCTCCTAGCAGCCCAGTGTTAATAAAAGAATTAAAAATAAAATAAATACAAATAATACAATAAAAAATAATTAAAAAAACACTAAAAAATTAATACAATAAAATACTATAATAACAGAAAATAACTAAAAATAATACAAGAAAATAATAAAATATAATAAATAAAAATATAACTTACAATAAAATTAATTTAAAAAATGCAAATAAAGTCAAAGAAAAATTACACAACAATTTTTAACCAATACTTTTTCTGCCAAATTTGTTGTCTAACATGATGTTTTGGTGCTTCATTTGTAAAATCATAACCTAATTTGATGTTTAATAGGCTTTTCCTTAATGCCTCCTTACTATCCAACATATTCGCTTATCCAACATTCTGCCGGCCCGTTTAGCTTGGATAAGTGAGACTCTACTGTAGTATTAGTAATATTGCATGTAATATAAATATACAATTATAATAGTGAATTATAATTATTATTACATTGTATTACATCATAATATTATTAATATTACATATATATACAATGTATTATAATATTAGTATAGTATAATATTATTATAGATCATTTTATCATTAAATTGATACAGGAGACATGGTGGGAAGATGTCTTTCTTTCTTTCTTTCTTTCCACCTCCCCTTACCTCCCTGCCTGCTCTTCCGCGCAGGGAAGGGCCGTTGACGTCCCGCATCGTGACGTGGGAGCCCTCGGAGGAGTTCGTCAAGAGCAGCCACGTCCTCCGCACCCCCCTCCAGACCATGTACATCATGGCCGACCTCGGCCCCTCCGGCAGGTCAGCCAGCCCTCCTCATCCCGGAGTATATTATCATATTATTACCATTATATTATTATTATTATATTCATTATTCGTGACTACATTGATTCTAGAATAGTGGCCAAATGTGGTGTGATTTGGTCCAGTGGTTTTGTTGTTTACTCCATGGGAATTATGCACATTACATTTTTATATATATATTATATCGTTCTATTATTATTCTATTATTATTGTAGTATATTGTCATATTATTACCATTATATTATTATTATTATATTCATTATTCGTGACTACATTGAGACTAGAATAGTGGCCAAATGTGGTGTGATTTGGTCCAGTGGTTTTGTTGTTTACTCCATGGGAATTATGCACATTACATTTTTATATATATATTATATCGTTCTATTATTATTCTATTATTATTGTAGTATATTGTCATATTATTACCATTATATTATTATTATTATATTCATTATTCGTGACTACATTGATTCTAGAATAGTGGCCAAATGTGGTGTGTTTTGGTCCAGTGGTTTTGTTGTTTACTCCATGGGAATTATGCACATTACATTTTTATATATATATTATATCGTTCTATTATTATTCTATTATTATTGTAGTATATTATCATATTATTACCATTATATTATTATTATTATATTCATTATTCGTGACTACATTGATTCTAGAATAGTGGCCAAATGTGGTGTGATTCGGTCCAGTGGTTTTGTTGTTTACTCCATGGGAATTATGCACATTACATTTTTATATATATATTATATCGTTCTATTATTATTCTATTATTATTGTAGTATATTATCATATTATTACCATTATATTATTATTATTATATTCATTATTCGTGACTACATTGATTCTAGAATAGTGGCCAAATGTGGTGTGATTCGGTCCAGTGGTTTTGTTGTTTACTCCATGGGAATTATGCACATTACATTTTTATATATATTATATCGTTCTATTATTATTCTATTATTCTATTATTATTGTAGTATATTGTGTCTATCCTGCCCTATATAAAGAACTATATAATATACTAGCTGTGCCTGGCCACGCGTTGCTGTGGCGAAGTCTGGTGGTATGGGAAATAAAGTATTGAGGAATTGGTGGTAGTTAAGGTCAAGGGTCCCCTGGGCTGAGTGGGTTGCTAGGAGACCAAGTGAACAGAGCTTAGCCTAACTGGCAGCAATTGGATAAAAGCAATTATTCCTCTCCCTCTAATTAGGACTTTATTTTTCTTTTCTTTTTGTTGTATCAACCTAGAGGCATGGCTGAGGGGTTGTGCTGTCAATTTTCGAGGTTGTGGGGTGTTTACTTTTGTTGTTTTGTCCGCTGCCGTGATGCCATCACTCTTTTATATATATAGAAGACTAGCTGTGCCCGGCCACACGTTGCTGTGGCGAAGTAAAGTATTGAGGAATTGGTGGGGGTTGGTGCTCATCTCCATTTCTAAGCCGAAGAGCCGACATTGTCCATAGACACCTGCAAGGTCATATGGCCAGCATGACTGCATGGAACGCCGTTACCTTCCCACCGGAGCAGTACCTATTCATCTACTCTCATTTGCATGTTTTCGAATTTCTGGGTTAGCAGAAGCTGGGGCTAACAGTGGGGGCTCTCTCCGTTCCCCCAATTCAAACCTGTGGCCTTTCAGTCCAGAAGTTCAGCAGCTCAGCGCTTTAACACGCTGCGCCATCGGGATATTATTTCCTAAAGCTTGTGAATATACAATATTTCTGGGTTTTTTGGGAAGCAAGTATGAATGCTGCAATTGGGGAAAATGATTAGCCTTGCAGCTTTAAAGCCTGGCTGTTTCCTCCCTGAGTGAATTTTTTGTTGGGAGGTGTTAGCTGGCCCAGATTATTTCCTGTCTGGAATTCCCTTGTTTCCAGAGTGGTGTTTGAGATATTTTATGTGCTTCTACTGTCTGTGGCCCTCAGAAAACAGAGGATTTGCCAGACTTTGGCGATGGGAATACTTTGTTGGGAGGTGTTAGCTGGCCCTGATTGTTTCCTGGGTGGAATTCCACTGTTTTCAAAGTGTTGTTCTTTATTTAGTGTTCTGATTGTAGAGATTGTATTGTTCTGTTTTATTATTTATTTAGCCTTCTAACTGGCAGCAATTGGATAAAAACAATCATTCCTCTCCCTCTAATTAGGGCTTTATTTTTCTTTTCTTTTTGTTGTATAAACCTAGAGGCGTGGATGATGGGTTGTGTTGTCAAATTTCGAGGTTGGGGGGCCTGTAGTTTTGTTGTTTTGTCCGCTGCCCTGTCTTCCTATATGGCGGGAGCTGGACTGGATGGCCTTTAGAGGTCTCTTCTGACTATTATGATGATAATGATAATAATAATAATAATAATAATAAAATATTAATGCATAATAATATAGTAGTAATTCTGTCTTCCTATATGGCGGGAGCTGGACTGGATGGCCTTTAGAGGTCCCTTCTGACTGATAATAATAATAATAAATAATAGTAAAAATATTAATGCATAATAATATAGTAGTAATTCTTTCTTCCTTTATGGTGGGAGCTGGACTGGATGGCCTTTAGAGGTCCCTTCTGACTGATAATAATAATAATGAATAATAGTAAAAATATTAATGCATAATAATATAGTAGTAATTCTTTCTTCCTTTATGGTGGGAGCTGGACTGGATGGCCTTTAGAGGTCCCTTCTGACTGATAATAATAATAATAAATAATAGTAAAAATATTAATGCATAATAATATAGTAGTAATTCTTTCTTCCTTTATGGTGGGAGCTGGACTGGATGGCCTTTAGAGGTCCCTTCTGACTGATAATAATAATAATGAATAATAGTAAAAATATTAATGCATAATAATATAGTAGTAATTCTTTCTTCCTTTATGGTGGGAGCTGGACTGGATAGCCTTTAGAGGTCCCTTCTGACTGATAATAATAATAATAATAAATAATAGTAAAAATATTAATGCATAATAATATAGTAGTAATTCTTTCTTCCTTTATGGTGGGAGCTGGACTGGATGGCCTTTAGACTCTTCTTTACCCTTCTGACTCTTAATAATAATAATAATAATAATAATAATAATAATAATAATAATAATAATAATAATAATAAATAATAGTAAAAATATTAATGCATAATAATATAGTAGTAATTCTTTCTTCCTTTATGGTGGGAGCTGGACTGGATGGTCTTTAGAGGTCCCTTCTGACTGATAATAATAATAATAATAATAATAATAATAATAATAATAATAATAATAATAATAGTTGTTGTTTCTTCCCCTCGCAGACGGTTCCTGGCGCTCTCCGTCTGGTTGTGAATGGCGAGATTGGTAAGCGCGGGTCCTCTTGCCCCCCCCCCCCATGCCAAGGAGAAAAGGGGGTCCCGGTCACGCAATCGGGGGGCTTGACCGCCTTCTTGTCTCCCCCAGTTTCGGCCCACGGCTACGAATACGACCACCTCTACGTCCACTTCTTCCTGGAGCTGCCCCGCGGTGAGTGGAGGCGGCCGGGGGGCCATTTGGGGTCTCTTCCAACCCTATTATGTGAACAATAATATTAATAATAATAATAATAATATAATTCTATCTTCCTTTGTGTTAGAAGGAGGTTGGACTAGATGGCCTTTGGGGGTCCCTTATAATGATGTAATAATAACAACAACAAGAATGGACTGGATGACCCTTGGGGTCCCTTCCAACTCTAATAATAATAATAATAATAATAATAATAATAATAATAATAATAATAATAATAATAATAATAATAATAATAAAATTCTATCTTCCTTTGTGTTAGAAGGAGGTTGGACTGGATGGCCTTTGGGGGTCTCTTATAATGATGTAATAACAACAACAATGGACTGGATGACCCTTGGGGTCCCTTCCAACTCTAATAATAATAATAATAATAATAATAATAATAATAATAATAATAATAATAATAATAAAAAAATTCTATCTTCCTTTGTGTTAGAAGGAGGTTGGACTGGATGGCCTTTGGGGGTCCCTTATAATGATGTAATAACAACAACAACAACAATGGACTGGATGGCCCTTGGGGTCCCTTCCAACTCTAATAATAATAATAATAATAATAATAATAATAATAATAATAATAAAAATTCTATCTTCCTTTGCGTTAGAAGGAGGTTGGACTGGATGGCCTCTGGGGGTCCCTTATAATGATGTAATAACAACAACAACAACAACAACAATGGACTGGATGACCCTTGGGGTCCCTTCCAACTCTAATAATAATAATAATAATAATAATAATAATAATAATAATAATAATAATAATAATAAAATTATATCTTCCTTTGTGTTAGAAGGAGGTTGGACTGGATGGCCTTTGGGGGTCCCTTTCAACTCTAGGAATATAATGATAATGATGATGATAATAATAACAATAATAATAATAATAATAATAATAATAATAAGGGACTGGATGGCCTTTGGGGTCCCTTCCAACTCTAATAATAACGATAATAATAATAATGATGATGATGGTCTGGATGGCCTTTGGGGTCCCTTCCAACTCAAATAATAATGATAATGATAATAATAATAATAATAATAATAATAATAATAATAATAATAATGGACTGGATGGCCTTTGGGGGTCCCTTCCAACTCTAATTATAATAATGATGATGATGATAATAATAATATAATAATAATGATGATGATGGACTGGATGGCCCTTGGGGTCCCTTCCAGCTCTAATAATAATGATAATAGTAATAATAATAATAATAATAATAATAATAATAATAATAATAATAATAATGGACTGGATGGCCCTTGGGGTCCCTTCCAACTCTAATAATAATGATAATAATAATAGCAGTAATAATAATAATAATAATAATAATAATAATAATAATAATAATAATAATATTGGACTGGATGGCCCTTGGGGTCCCTTCCAACTCTAATAATAATGATAATAATAATAGCAGTAATAATAATAATAATAATAATAATAATAATAATAATAATAATAATATTGGACTGGATGGCCCTTGGGGTCCTTTTCAACTCTAATAATAATGATAATAATAATAATATTGGACTGGATGGCCATTGGGGTCCCTTCCAGCTCTAATAATATCGCTAATGATAACAATAATAATAATAATAATAATAATAATAATAATAATAATAATAATAATGGACTGGATGGCTTTTGGGGTCCCTTCCAACTCTAATAATAATGATAATAATAATAATATTGGACTGGATGGCCCTTAGGATCCCTTCCAACTCTAATAATAATGATAATGATAACAATAATAATAATAATAATAATAATAATAATAATAATGGACTGGATGGCCCTTGGGGTCCCTTCCAACTCTAATAATAATGATAATAATAATAATATTGGACTGGATGGCCCTTAGGATCCCTTCCAACTCTAATAATAATGATAATGATAACAATAATAATAATAATAATAGTAATAATGGACTGGATGGCCTTTGGGGTCCCTTCCAACTCAAATAAGAATGATAATAATAATAATAGTAATAATAATAATGGACTGGATGGCCCTTGGGGTCCCTTCCAACTCTAATAATAATGATAATAATAATAATATTGGACTGGATGGCCCTTAGGATCCCTTCCAACTCTAATAATAATGATAATGATAACAATAATAATAATAATAATAATAATAATAGTAATAATGGACTGGATGGCCTTTGGGGTCCCTTCCAACTCAAATAAGAATGATAATAATAATAATAGTAATAATAATAATGGACTGGATGGCCCTTGGGGTCCCTTCCAACTCTAATAATAATGATAATAATAATAATATTGGACTGGATGGCCCTTAGGATCCCTTCCAACTCTAATAATAATGCTAATGATAACAATAATAATAATAATAGTAATAATGGACTGGATGGCCTTTGGGGTCCCTTCCAACTCAAATAAGAATGATAATAATAATAATAGTAATAATAATAATGGACTTGGATGGCCCTTGGGGTCCCTTCCAACTGTAGGAATATAATAATGATAATGATAACAACAATAATAATAATAATCGACTGGATGGCCCTTGGGTTCCAACTGTAGGAATATAATGATGATGATGATGATGATGATGATAACAGTGATAATAATAATATTGGACTGGATGGCCCTTGGGATCCCTTCCAACTGTAGGAATATAATAATTATGATAATATAATAATAATAATAATAATAATAATAATAATTATAATAATAATAATAATAATATAGTCATTCTCTCCTCCTCCTTGGCAGGAAAGGGTAAGAGTGGATGGCCTTTGGGGGTCCCTTCCAACTCCCAATAGGATTCTATGCTATTTCCTGTGCCTCTGCCTCATACCTGCAGCCATGTGTGTATCTCTGGCTGCGTGGCCATCTGTCGGGAGGGATTGGGTTGTGCCTTCCGGCTCTCCATGGCTTCTTCCCTTTTAGGCTGGTCCTGCCCGCCTTCGCAGCCGCTCTCCGGAGTGTCCCAGACCTGCGCCACCAAGACCTGCGGATGGGTAGGTTGGGAAAATAATAATAATAATAATAACAATAATAATAATAATAATGTAATTCTTTCTGACTGGTGCGTCTTCCTTTTCTCCCCAGGAGCGGGTGGCCTTTTTCTCCTTCCCGTTCACCCTGGAAGTCTTCTGCAGCCAAGAGGAAGAGGCCGAAGGTGAGTCACAATAATAATAATAACAATCAATAATAATAATAATAATAATAATAATATTTTCGCATCATCCGAAAATACATCACACAGTCATATTTCATATCACATGATTTTGTAATAAGGTGTTGGGTGGAGACGCCAAAGCATAATAATAATAATAATAATATGATGATGATGATGTTGATGATGATGATAGCAAAGTAAAGTATAATAGCAATAAGTATTGAAATATAATAATAATATGTTGTTATTGTTAATATTAATAATATATTAAATCATAACATTATATCATGATGATGATGATGATGATAGCCAAGTAAAGTATAATAGCAATAAGTATTGAAATATAATAATAATATGTTGTTATCGTTAATATTAATAATATAATAAATTATAACCTTATATCATGATGATGGTGATAATAGCAAAGTAACGTATAATAGCAATAAGTATTGCAATATAATAATATATTATTGTTAATATTAATAATAATATAATAAACTGTAACATTATATCATGATGATGGTGATGATGATAGCCAAGTAAAGTATAATAGCAATAAGTATTGAAATAATATGTTATTATTGATAATATTAATAATAATATACTAAATTATAACATATTATGATGATGATAATAGCAAAGTAAAGTATAATAGCAATAAGTATTGATAATAATAATAATAATAATAATAATAATAATAATAATAATAATAAGGTGTTGGGTGGAGACTCCAAAGCATAATAATAATAATGTGTTATTATTGTTAATATTAATAATAATATAATAAATCATAACATTATATGATGATGATGATGATGATGATGATGATAGCCAAGTAAAGTATAATAGCAATAAGTATTGAAATATAATAATAATATGTTGTTGTTGTTAATATTAATAATAATATAATAAATCATAACATTATATCATGATGATGATGATAGCCAAGTAAAGTATAATAGCAATAAGTATTGAAATATAATAATAATATGTTGTTGTTGTTAATATTAATAATAATATAATAAATCATAACATTATATCATGATGATGATGATGATGATAGCCAAGTAAAGTATAAAAGCAATAGGTATTGCAATAGACCAATCCTTGTGTCTGGCAGGGGGGCTTCCGGGGTGGCCGGTGCTGTACTTCGAGGTGTTCTCCTTGGACCTGTGGCAGCGCTCCCGGGTCGAGGGCTACGGCTTCGTGGCTTTGCCGGCCACCCCAGGTGAGCAGGGACGGGGTGGCCCCGGAGTGGCGGGAGGGAGGGAGCGAGCGAGAGAGAGAGAGAGAGAGATTGAGAGAGAGACACGGCCGGTCTTGCCCCCCCCCAGGACCCCATACCGTGAGAGCCCCCACGTGGCGCCCCCTGGAGCTGGGTCCCTGGGCGGAGCTGCAGCGCTTCTTCGTGGGGGGCTCCCCGGAGCTGGAGGACCCGGCCTACGCCCGCCTGCCCCCCACCTTCCAGGGAGACCGGCTCAGCCGATTCGGGTTCCGCACCAAGACCACGGGCACCGTCAGCTTCCGCCTCCACTGCCTCCAGCAGTCCAAGTGAGCCCCCGCTGGGGGGGGGGGGGGACGGGGACGGGGGGGGCAGACCTGGGGGGGGACCCTCTGGGGCAGGCGCCACGGGGAGGGGGGGGGTCCTGGTCCGGAGGTGGAGGGGTCCCCGGGGCCCCCGTCATCAGGACGGCCGGGGGGACCACACGGGGAATCTTCTTCTAGGATGAGAATAATAATAATAATAATAATGTAATAATAACGATGCAATAATAATAATAATGATGTAATAATAATAATGTAATAGTAATAATAATATAATACTGTAATAATAATAATAATAATAATAATAATAATAATAATGTAATAATAAGGATGCAATAATAATGATGATGATGTAATAATAATAATGTAATAGTAATAATAATATAATACTGTAATAATGTAATAGTAATAATAATATAATACTGTAATAATGTAATAATAATAATAATAATGTAATAATAACGATGCAATAATAATAATGATGTAATAATAATAATAATGATAATAATAATGTAATAACGATGCAATAATAATGATGATGATGTAATAATAATAATGTAATAGTAATAATAATATAATACTGTAATAATGTAATAATAATAATAATGTAATAATAACGATGCAATAATAATAATGATGATGTAATAATAATAATAATGATAATATAATAATAATGTAATAATGATGATGATGTCATAATAATAATGTAATAGTAATAATAATATAATACAGTAATAATGTAATAATAATAATAATGTAATAATAACGATGCAATAATAATAATGATGATGTAATAATAATAATAATGATAATATAATAATAATGTAATAATGATGCAATAATAATGATGATGATGTAATAATAATAATGTAATAGTAATAATAATATAATACTGTAATAATGTAATAATAATAATGTAATAATAATAATGATAATGTTATAATAAAAATAATGTAATAATGATGCAATAATGATGATGATGGAATAATAACAATGCAATAATAATACTGATAATAAAAAGAATGTAGTAATAATAGTGATAATGTTATAATAAAAATAATGTAATAATGATGCAATAATGATGATGATGGAATAATAACATTAATAATTAATAATTATTGGGGGGCCCGTCATCAGGACGGCCGGGCGGACCACACGGGGAATCTTCTTCTAGGATGAGATTAATAATAATAATAATAATAATATACTAATGTAGTAATAATAATGTAATAATAACAATGCAATAATAATGATGATGATGTAATAATAATAATATAATAATACTGTAATAATGTAACAATAACAGTGATGATGTAATAGTAATAATGTAATAGTAATAATAATGTAATAATACTGTAATAATGTAATAGTAATAATAATGTAATAATAATACTGTAATAATGTAATAATAATAGTGATAATGTAATAATGATGCAATAACAGTGATGATGTAATAGTAATAATGTAATAGTAATAATAATGTAATAAAAATACTGTAATAATGTAATAGTAATAATAATGTAATAATACTGTAATAATGTAATAGTAATAATAATGTAATAATAATACTGTAATAATGTAATAATAATAGTGATAATATAATAATAATAATAATATTGTAATAATGATGCAATAATAATGATGATGTAATAGTAGTAATGTAATAGTAATAATGTAATAATAATGATGATGTAATAGTAATAATGTAATAGTAATAATAATATAATAATACTGTACTAATGTAATAGTAATAATAATAGTGATAATAATAGTGATAATGTAATAATAATAATATTGTAATAATGATGCAATAATAATGATGATGTAATAGTAGTAATGTAATAGTAATAATGTAATAATAATGATGATGTAATAGTAATAATAATATAATAATAATACTGTACTAATGTAATAGTAATAATAATAGTGATAATAATAGTGATAATGTAATAATAATAATATTGTAATAATGATGCAATAATAATGATGATGTAATAGTAATAATGTAATAGTAATAATAATGTAATAACAACGATAATGTAATAGTAATAATGTAATAGTAATCATAATGTAATAATAATACTGTAATAATGTAATACAGTAGAGTCTCACTTATCCAACACTCGCTTATCCAATGTTCTGGATTATCCAACGCATTTTTGTAGTCAATGTTTTCAATATATCCTGATATTTTGATGCTAAATTCGTAAATACAGTCATTACTACATAACATTCCTGCGTCTTGAACTACTTTTTCTGTCAAATTTTTTGTCTAACCTGATGTTTTGGTGCTTCATTTGTAAAATCATAACCTAATTTGACGCTTAATAGGCTTTTTCTTAATCCCCCCTTATTATCCAACATATTCACTTATCCAACATTCTGCTGGCCCGTTTATGTTGGATAAGTGAGACTCTACTGTACTTACCTCAGAGATAGCAAAGCTGACAGTTTACCTCACAGCTTATGTACTTACCTCATAGTTCATCGTTTTTGTACTTACCTCATGTACTTACCATATAGTCATTATAGATAGGACTTACCTGATAGTGTACTTACCTCATGTACTTACCATATATAGTTATTATACCTCATAGTTTACCTCAGAGTAAAGTACATGAGGTAAGTCCTAGGCTATGAGGTAAGTACGTAAGCTAGGAGACCAAGTGAGCGGAGCTTAGCCTTCTAACTGGCAGCAATTGGATAAAAGCAATTATTCCTCTCTCTCTCTAATTAGGACTTTATTTTTCTTTTCTTTTTGTTGTATCAACCTAGAGGCGTGGATGATGGGTTGTGTTGTCAAATTTCGAGGTTGGGGGGCTTGTAGTTTTGTTGTTTTGTGGGTCGCCGTGATGCCATCACTCTTTTATATATATAGATTGTATTATTATAGTTCACCCTAGCTGGTACTTACCACATGGGTCATAGTTTAGGTACTTACCTCAAAGAGAGCCGAGCTGATAGTTTACCTCATAGCCTAGGACTTACCTCATGTTCTTACCCTATAGTTATTATACCTCCTAGTTTACCTCACAGCTTATGTACTTACCACATAGTTCATCGTTTTTGTACTTACCTCATAGCCTAGGACTTACCTCATGTTCTTACCCTATAGTTATTATACCTCATAGGTAAGTACCTAAACTATGACCTATGTGGTAAGGACCAGCTAGGGTGAACTATAATAATACAATAGTAACTATAATAATAGAATGACTCTGAAGTAAACTATGAGGTAAGTCCAAGGCTATGATAAGCAATATCTATAATGACTCTGAGGTAAACTATGAGGTAAGTACATAAGCTATGAGGTAAACTATCAGCTTTGCTATCTCTGAGGTAAGTACCTAAACTATGACCTATGTGGTAAGGACCAGCTAGGGTGAACAGACCTGTGGGTCCCGGCCATTTTTGGGATGGGGATCCCGAATCCGGGGGGTTCCGGCTTGACCGTTCCCATCCTGGGAGTGGAGTGCGACTGGAGAACCGGGCAGCCGGTTCCTCTAGCCGGGACCATGGAAGACGCCGACGGAAAAGGTGGGGAACGGAGCTGTGATGTGGTCTCGGAGCCTCTTATTCAGGTTATCGAAGGGGGAGCATTTGCCATCGGTGAGGAGCAGACCATGGGAAAGATACCTTTGGAGAAGAGCAGCGGAGATGAAGAACACTATGTAACACGATTTTTGTTCCTGGGTTATCAATGTCATTTCCTAATTGCACCATAACAGTACAGTGTGATAGGGCTCTCCATCTGGAATGTGATTATTATCATTGTCATATATATATATATATATATACATACACACACACACACACACACACACACACACACATACATATCTATATATATAAAGGAGTAATGGTGTCCGTTCCTCCCACTAAACAACAAAAGTACAAGCCCCAGAACCTAGAAATTTGGCAACACAACCCACCATCCTTGCCCCTAGGTTCCGACAACAAAAAGAAAAAGAAAAATAAAGTCCTAATTAGAGGGAGAGAAATTATTGTTTTTATCCAATTGCTGCCAGTTAGAAGGCTAAGCTCCGCCCACTTGATCTAGCAACCCACTCAGCCCCGTGTTAATAAAAGAATAAAAAATAAAATAAATACAAATAAAACAATAAAAAATAATAAAAAACACTAAAAATTAATACAATAAAATACTATAACAAAATAACTAGAAATAATACAACAAAATAATAAAATATAATGAATAAAAAGATAAGTTACAATAAAATTAATTAAAAATACAAATAATGTCAAATAAAAATTCCACAACAATTTTTAACCAATACCACCACCACTTTGCCACAGCAACGCGTGGCCAGGCACAGCTAGTATATATATATATAAGCTTTGCCCGGCCACACGTTGCTGTGGCTTATGGGAATAGCCTTGCAGCCTCAATGCCTGGCCGTTTTTGGAAGTAGCTGGAGTAGCACCTTTTGTGACCCAATTTGGTGTGATTGGGTTCAGTGGTTTTGTTGTTTACTCCATAGTAAAACGACCATTACATTTTCTTTTATATAGATGGTGATGATGAAGATGATAACATTTTCAGGCTGTGGGTCATATCACGCTGCACCACTATGGCACTATTATTCCTCTCCGCTAGCCTTTCCCAAAAATAACTTTTCCTAGCTCTGCCCATACAATTGTCTGCAACACGATTATGAAATAAATTATCGGAAGGAATGCAATATAATATGTTGCAAAGTGATGCATTATGTGCAGCAGAATGCTAGATTTCTCAACAAGTTTCTGTATATTAGAAAAACTTTGCATGCTGTATAAGTAAAACTCATTGATAGTCCAGAATAATGGTTTGTTGGAAGCAGGAACCTGAAATTAGCCAGTCCATGATTTCCTCTTGCTTAGGATTCCCATATGTTACAGAGATAGTTAACTCTAAATTTCAAACAAATCTGTGAGCTCTTGCTTTAAACTCCAGTGCTTTCTTCTCATTGCTTGTAGGTCTCGTTCCTCTTGCCATTGGCTTCCGAACCATTGACCCCATAACAGGGGAGACGGGTCCGGTCATCGGGGCTCAAATCAATCCTTGGACCACGGCGGTCATCCCCATCGTCCAGTCCCTAGGAAGCTTGCCAAGGGGAAGCCCAGACCCAGAACTGGTAATGTCCAGTCTTGTAAAGCAGAAGTGTTGTGACTCAGCCTTTGCCTTTGTGTGATCCTGATGTGCCTTTGCATGACTCTGATGAAGATTCTGGATTATATGTGCATAATGATGGGATTCAGGATGAATTTGAGGATAACTCTGATGCTGAGAATTATTATGTCAGAAATGAAGAGCAGGGAGTTGTTCCCATGGGAATAAATCATGATGTTGTTTCTAATGAGGAATTTCAGGTGCAGGGAGTAGACAGGGAGGATAGCACTTTGCCGCCTGATAATGAGCTCAGTGACCTTGACTCTGGGAATCTCGATCAGGCTACAAGACTGGAATTTAGAGGGTTGCGGAGAAGCCTTTGCATAACCAATAAATGAGAATTCAAAGGGCAAAGGAATGCCTTTATGTCATGCTTTTAAAACAGTCTGCTCGCAGAGAGCTCTCTATCAATGCAACTCCATCACTTGATCTAGAAGCAAGTCTGCTTTCCTGTGCCAAGTTTGCCTTCCTGTAATATCTTCTGGATATATTCTGTTTGGTGGGACTTTGGCTTCCATGAAAAGGACCTTGTTTTATGCTCTATGTTTCTATGGACTTATTGCTTACAGCCTTGGTTTTGTGCCTATCTTTTGGAACTGTACTTTTACCCTTTTATGAACTACCTTTTGCTTATTTTCTAAGTAAACTACAGAAGAAGAGGGCTGGGCTGTGGCGCAGCTGGCTAGTAACCAGCTGCAATAAATCACTACTGACCGAGAGAGGTCATGAGTTTGAAGCCCGGGTCGGGTTAAGCCCCGACCATTAAATAGCCCGGCTTGCTGTTGACTTATGCAGCCCCGAAAGACAGTTGCATCTGTCAAGTAGTGAAATTTAGGTACGCTTTATGCGGGAGGCTAATTTAACTAATTTACAACATCATAAAACTGCCAGCAAAACACGAGGAAAGGAATGAGGAAGTACAGCCACCAGTGGACAGTGAAGCAACAGCTCCCCCTGTGGCTGGAATCGTGAAGCTGGAAAAAAATGTTAAATGCCTCTGTGTCTGTCTATATATGTTGTTTGTCTGTTGGCATTGAATGTTTGCCATATATGTGTTCATTGTAATCCATCCTGAGTCCCCTTCGGGGTGAGAAAGAAGGGCGGAATATAAATACTGTAAATAAATAAATAAGTAAAGACTACTTCCTGTGTGTGGCTTGGTGTCTTTAGCAAGGTGAAGCTAACCTGAGGTGCGACAAGAAGGAGGGAGGAGATGTCCCTTCCCAATTGGCCAGACTCTGGACGTCTTGTTTTGCAGACGGATGCCTTGGAGACGGAGGTGGCAGCCAAGCAACGGTTCTGGCGTGGCCAAAGAGAAAAGGAAGAGGAGCTCCTCAAAGAGTTGGACTTCTTGCGCCTGGACATCTTGGAGGCCGCCAAGGAAGGGAAGATGAACAAGGTGCCACTTGGGTTTGCGTCAGTGTTGCTTGGTGGCTTCCGTGTCTATAGCACATTTATTTGTTTGTTTATTTATTTATTTATTCGGAGTATTTATATTCCGCCCTCCTTTCTCACCCCGAAGGGGACTCAGGGTGGATCACATTGTACACATATAAGGCAAACATTCAATGCCATAGAATATAGAACAGAGACAGAGACAGACGCAGAGGCAATTTAAAACATCTCCAGCTTCCTGAGGGTATGCTTGATTCCAGCCACAGGGTGAGCAGCTGCTTCATCATCCACTGTAACGGCCACTTCCTCATTCCAATGGCGGCTGGATGATTTTTTTTATGGTGTCGTAAATTAGCCTCCCCACATATAGGTAAAGGTAAAGGTTTTCCCCTGACGTTAAGTCCAGTCGTGACCGACTCTGGGGGTTGGTGCTCATCTCCATTTCTAAGCCGAAGAGCCGGCGTTGTCCGTAGGCACCTCCAAGGTCATGTGGCCGGCATGACTGCATGGAGCGCCATTACCTTCCTGCCGGAGCGGTACCTATTGATCTACTCACATTGGCATGTTTTCGAACTGCTAGGTTGGCAGGAGCTGGGGGTAACAACGGGCGCTCATTCCGCTCCCGGGATTTGAACCTGGGACCTTTTGGTCTGCAAGTTCAGCAGCTCAGCGCTTTAACACACTGCGCCACCACCAGGGCCCCACATATAAGTGGTACCTAAATTTCCTACTTGATACATGCAACTATCTTTCGGGTTGCTTAGGTCAGCAACGAGCAGGGACTATATATTATTTTTAATTGTCAGGTGCTCACCCTGACACGGGCTGGCCTTGAACTCATGACCTTTTGGTCAGAGTGATTTATTGCAGCTGGCTGCTCACCAGCTTGTGCCACAGCCCGATTCCCTCTGGGGATGAGCTTCAGTGAAATTAATAGATCTTGTAACATTCAGAATACAATCATTCCATGGGAGCAGCCAGTTGCAAAGGTTCCAGGTGTGCCAAAGCTTGGCAATATTTACTTTTGGGGTTCACCACTCCCAGAATCCCTCCAACCAGCGTAGAAGCACATTGGGACTTTCCGCACGCAAAGTAGATGCTCTACCGTTGTGTTACAGCCCTTCTTGCTCACGTCCCAAAGCTTGACTGTGGTCATTCTCTTCTAAACCATTGCAGTTAAGATACAAGGACAAATTAAAACCCGCCGAAGAGATCTATCGCTCCCTGGAAGAGTCCTCAAACCAAGAAGCTCAACGGAGAGCCAACAGACAACTGAAGGCACCGCGGGACTCCAAACCATCTCTGCAAATGAGAGGTAAGGAAACACCTCCTGCGGACTGGTATTTGGAGGGTAGAAGAAGGTAACATATGTCATCCATATTCCAAACTTCCATTCATTGATTTGTTACACCAGCCCTGCTTTTGTTTCATTGACTTCAAGACGATGGACATTGCAGGGTGCATCTACACTGGCATTGACATCGCTTAAACTGCTATGGCTCAATGTCTGCATTGGATTCTGTGGACGATCTCATAAGACCATAGGTAAGCAAAGAGACCTCCAAAGACCATCTAGATAGTCTCATAAGACCATAGGTAAGGAAAGGGGGCCCCAAAGGCCATCTAGATAATCTCATAAAACCATAGGTAAGGAAAAGGGCCCTCAAAGGCCATCTAGATGGTCTCATAAGGCCGTAGCTAAGCAAAGAGACCTTCAAAGGCGATCTAGACAATCTCATAAGACCATAGGTAAGGAAAGAAACCTCCAAAGACAATCTAGACGATCTCATAAGACCATAGGTAAGCAAAGAGACCTATGATCATAGGACCATAGGTAAGGAAAGTGACCTCCAAAAGATGATCTCATAAGGCCGTAGCTAAGCAAAGAGTCCTTCAAGGACTATCTAGATTATCTCATAAGTAAGCAATGAGCCATGACAGTTCAAGTGGTGTCAAACAAATGTGTGGATTCAGCCAAAATCAACCTGCTTTGAACTTTAGATGAACTCTCCAAGGTCCTGAACCTTTTAAATGGATGAGCTTCAGAACCTTGCTGTCTCCTTTCAAGCTCAGGCGAAGTAAATACCGTATATACTCGAGTATAAGCCAACCCAAATATAAGCCGAGGCACCTAATTTTACCACAAAAACTGGGAAAACTTATTGATTTGAGTATAAGACGAGGGTGGGAAATGCAACCTGGCTTCATATACTGTTTGGTGGCCCCAGTCGAGAAGGACGAGAGAGACCAGGAGGCCAGAGTCCAGGTTTTGCTGAGGAAGACGCTGGAAAAGCTGGTGCAGTTTGTCCGAAAGGTCCAGCTGGACGAAGGACGGATCCAGATGCAGCTGAAGGAGGTGGAGCGGCAACGGAGCAGCAGCCTCCAGATTTTGGAAACGCTTCAAGAGACATCTAGGAAGGTGAGCTCCACACTTGGGCCCCTTCCTCTACTCTCAATGGGCTTTGACACACATTCAAACCCAAGTCCTGAATACAGTAGATTTACTTCTCAGGTGATATTGAAGCTTCACTGGGAGAGCTGTTCAGCAATGGAACTCTCCGCCTCGGAGTGTAGATGAACTCTCCAAGGTCCTGAAATTCTTTAATGGATGAGCTTCAGAACCTTACTCATTGTCAACCGTTTGACCATTTCCTCATCTCATTTGCTGCACTTTCCAGACAACTTTGCATCTCGTGGCTGCATTTGAGGAGCACATGGCAAAGCACCAAGCCAATGTTGAGAGGGCCTGCTGCAGGCTGGAATACCTCCGATACTTGTTGGAGACGGTGGCTCTACAGACAAAGGTATAGAGTTCCTCTGAATATAAGGAATGCCTTGAAAACATGCTTACAATGATGACCCGGGCATTCACCCAGTAACAAAACTAGAAATAATATTTAAAAATACTCCCTTAATGGTTGAAAACCCAGGTAAGAAAAATCCCAGATGAACTTTTTTGTTGGCAGTGTGGGACTTATTATGTACTTAGCTCATGCTGACTTGCTCTTTGCAGAAAACAATATTTTCAGAACCAAAAATAATATTTCTATGCAGACATAAAATGCTGTGACTGAGGATTCATTCTATACAAAATATTCATGTGTTTAATTTGTATGTGTTCAATTTTTTTTGCAATGCTAAGGCATCCTGGGATTTGTAGTTTGGGGAGGCACCAACCCTCTTTGGAAGAGAAGGCTTGTAAAACTACAGCTCCCAGAGTTCCACAGTGTAGAATCATGGCAGTTAAGGTGGCGTCAAACTGCATTAATTCCACGATATAGACTGAACAACTTTTTCAAGACAGCACTTTCACCTTGAAATCCTCCTTGGATTGGAAGGTTTGGAGACCTTGCCAAGGTTTCCCATCTGTTTTCTCTTCTGCAGGATCTCCATTCTGGCTCGTCCCAGTGCTTTGTGAATTATCCCAGTTGGAGGTTTTACGGTGCGGCTGGTGCTCCGCAGGGGACCTGGGAGGTCATCAATCGGAAACTCATCCCGTTGCTCAGATCTGTACTCGAGACGTTGAAAGAGAGCAAAAGGAGCCCTTTGTCCCCCGAGGTGCTGGTGGGCCTGGGCTCTGAAAAAGGTGAGCCCTCATTCGCCTTGCAGACTGGAAGCAGGCATATCCTTTCAGCTAAGCAATGTGATCTTGCAGACTGTGCTTTCATAGACTTTAAAGGCGCATCTCAATGCACTTTGCCTTAGCTCATTGATATGAAGTCTTGGGATCTGTAATTTGGTGACGCATCGGCACACATTGGCGGAGAAGGCAAACCCCAACTCCCAGGATGGCATAACATTGTGCCATGGGATCCAAATTGGTGCCAAACTACAACACCCCTGAAAGACAGGAAACAATCACCTCCCAACAAAGGATTCCCCCAGGCAGGAAGCAGCCAGGCTTTGAAGCTGCAATGCTATTCGGTGCTAATCAAGGTGGCCCGTTGCAACATTCGCACTTGCCTCCAACAGAGTTCTTTCTCCCACTCTGGACATCATTCCACAGATATATACAGTAGAGTCTCACGTATCCAACATAAACGGGCCGGCAGAACGTTGAATAAGCAAATATGTTGGATAATAAGGAGGGATTAAGGAAAAGCCTATTACACATCAAATTAGGTTATGGTTTTACAAATTAAGCACCAAAACATCATGTTTAACAACAAATTTGACAGAAAAAGTAGTTCAATACGCAGTAATGCTATGTAGCAATTACTGTATTTACGAATTTAGAATCAAAATATCACTATGTATTGGAAACATTGGCTACAAAAATGCGTTGGATAATCCAGAACGTTGGATAAGCAAGGCTTGGATAAGTGAGACTCTACTGTAAACCTGACTTGCCTAGTTTCCAACAGACCTCACAACTTCTCAGGGCGAAATGTCAGGAGAGAGTGCTTCTGGAGCATGGCCATACAACCCGGAAAACTCACAGCAATCCACTTTCTGGTCCTGCGCCAAAGTACAAATCCCTGGACTCCTTGGCAGCAAACAGTATTGATTCTACAATGTAGACGCACCCATTGTTATCCATTTCTGCTTGTGTTTGCTTGTCCATCTTGTGTCTTTGTGGTTTCCAAAACCTTCTCCTTCTTCTCAAAGGCTACTCCTCCAGAAGCACCTTGAAGGTCTCCGAAGTGACCGGCGAAGCATTTCGGGTCCAAACAAGGCAGGAAGGGGTCCCTATTGCTGCAGCACTCTCTCCTTCCGTGGCCTCGCCAAAAAGGTCCCAACTCCTGCAAGAAATCCAGGCAAGGTAAGAGGGATGGATGGATGGATGAAGAAGGTTCTCTATCTTCCTCTTCTTCCCCTTATTATAATATCACTCCTACATCTACGATTTCTACGTTGTACTTTGCATAACCCTAAAATAAGCCTATGATCCTATACCCATAATGTTGCAATCTGAATATAAATAACCGGGAGAAATGACAGAAGGAGAAGACTTGAACTTGCGAGCCAAGACAGGAAATAATAATAATTGTAATGAAGTATGAATTTTTGGTTTACAGATGTTATGTTTAATTGTGTGTTTGTGTTTTAAAAGGGTAAGTATTACAGTTATTGCATCTCAGCACTCAGAGGCTGGTTGCCATGGAGAAGTAGGTGGAGCCAACTGCCGTTTTTTTGAAAAAGTGCAGAGATTAAAAAAGGGATTCAGTCTGTGCTCTGATGAGGCACAGGGAAGATTGATCCTAGGTTGAAGGGATCAAGGAGACTCAATTGTTCAATTTTGAGTCCGTTTAAAATAAGTTTGGTGACTTATTTAATGTAGTCTGTGTCCTGGTAAGGAACAGAGAATCTGTGATCGTATATCACAGGGTGACTGCGGTTTAAAAGTAGCAGAGGAAGAAGTTCTAACTACTTTAAGTAAAAGAGATGACACTTTAGGGAGTTTGTCATACCTCATTCTAGTATTGTAACTGTTAATAAAAGTGCCTCTAAGTGAGAAACATCTTTTGTAACCACTAAGCTCTGTGCCTGAATAAACTTGTTATTGTTCCTCCAACATCTAAGCCTCTGTCGCATATATTATAAAGCAAGTTGCGTTACCATCTAAAGTGAATAAGAAGAAAGAAAGGGAATTTTTTTTAAAAAGGTCTCCTCTCTGAGTCTTTTGGTGGTTGCATCTTTACAAATTGGTGGCAGCGCTCTTAGCTGTTCGCAAATTGGTGGCAGCGGTGGGATAAAAAGATTCCCCCTGCCTGAAAGAACCTCAGTCGTTATAAATTCTTCGTAATAATAATAATAATAATAATAATAATAATAATAATACTTTATTTATAGGCTGCCCTATTTCCCCGAGGGGACTCAGGGTGTCTTCCAAGCAAAAAAGTAAACATTCATCCTTATGGCAACATTATTTCCTCCAAGAGGCATAAAGCTAACACTTAATTTAAGCCCTACCAAGTAGCCATGAGATCATGCCAAACACACCTGAGCTTCAAGGTTTTCTCACAGATTCTCTCAAAACATCTAATTAGTCTATTTTTCACTCCCTCCATTCTCAAACCTAATCTCGCTTCTCGGGAAAACTCCTCATCAGTTGCATGGAGATTTTTTTCTGAAGTACATTTCCAGTAGCTGATCCTTTTTCTACCCATGGTTCTTATGTTTACATGATATTGGTGTGGTTTTTGTTCGGTTAGGATCGTCTTAGAGAAACACGGCAGTGAAATGTTGCACCTTGAGCTGTCCTTAATGGCCGAGGAGATCCACATGATCACTTGCTTCTGGGAATCATCCAGACCGAAGAAGAACCTGGTGAGATACATTTTTTTTACCAAAATGGGTGTTTTGATCACAGAGGTTAATGTGGAAGCTGAAGAGGAGAAGCATTGCCATCATCATCCCATTTGTATGTTAACGTTTTTGGTATGATATTATCTTACCTCTCTTGACTTACATGTGTTGTGGCTCAGCCTTTGTGTGACTCTGATGAGGATTCTGGGGTGCAGTTTCAAGATGATGGGATTCAGGTTCAGGATGACTTTCAAGATGACTCTAATGGGAATTATGGGATTCAGGTGCAGAGTGTTCCTGTTGTGGGACATGAGGAGCAGGGAAGAAATTATGTTGTTACTGATGATGGTTTTCAAGTGCAAGAAGCAGAAAGGGAGAGCGGTTCCCAGCCTCAGTTTGATAACACTAAACACGCCCTTTGGCCTTGAAAGCGAAAGCCGCTTCGCTAGTCGTCTGGAATTTCGGGGTTGCGCAGAAGTCTCAGAATAGCAAATAAGAGAGAGGTCAAAGGGCCAAGAAATGCCTTCATGTTATGCTATTAAAACAGTCTTCTGAGAGGGAAATCTTCACCAAAGCAATTTCCTCGCTTGAATCAAGAACCAAGTCTGCTTTCCTGTATTATCTTGTAGCCTGGATGTATCCTCGTTTCTGGGACTTTGGCTTCGTTTTAAGGACTTTTTTTCATGCCTAATGTTTCATGGATTTATTCTACAGCCTTGTTTTTGTAGCTATCTTTTGTAACTGAACTTTTGCCTTTCATAAACTATCTTTTCCCTATTTCCTAATAAACCACAAAAGACTATGATCTGTGTGCAGCCTGGTGTCTTTAGCAAGGTGAAGCTAACCTGAAGAACTTGTAATTCTTCCAGGGCACGAACTTAGAAGGATCCAAGGAGTGGGACAGGCTCTTGAAAGAGCTGGCCGAATATCATCGCCACTCGGAAGAAGAGCTGTGCCGGCAACACTCGGAGGACGTCAAACATGCCGGATTCGGCCCGGAAGGGATCGCCTTCCAAGATGGAGCTTTGTTCTCTCAGGAGGAGATCCTGCAAAACCTTGTGTCGCTCCGTTTGGATCTACAAAAGGCCGACTCCTCCCTGACGATGGAAGCTTCAAAAGAAAATAATAATGTGGGTTGTGATGGGAGCGTTCGAAGAGTTTCCCCCTTTCCGGGTGTAGAAGGGATGGGAATCATCATATCTAGCCCTCTGACCCATGATCTCTTCCTTATTTATTTTTCTTGTATGAGTTTGTCCCCTTATTTAAAGATTTAAATGCCTTTCTTGTGGCTGTTGTCTGCCTTCAAGTCATTTCCTACCTATTCTATCCCTAAGGCAACACCATCACAAGGTTTTCTTGACCTATTTTATTGCCTTCCTCTGAGGCTATGAAAATGTGACTTTCCTAAGGCCAGCCAATGGGTTTTATATCTGAGTGCAGATTCGAACCCATAGTCTTAGCTTGCTGGCTAACATTTACTAATATTATTTATTATTTATTTATTTATTTATTAGCGACATTTATATCCCGCCCTTCTCACTCCAAAGGGGACTCAGGGCAATTTACAAGTAAATATACATACAATATATTATATTATAAGACTATATTGCAATATTATTAGTAATATTGCTTGTAATATAAATATACAATTATAATAGTGAATTATAGTTATTATTACATTGTATTACATCATCATATTATTATTATTATTACATGTACAGTAGAGTCTCACTTATCCAACATAAATGGGCCGACAGAACATTGGATAAGCAAATATGTTGGATAATAAGGAGGGATTAAGGAAAAGCCTATTACACATCAAATTAGGTTATGATTTTACAAATTAAGCACCAAAACATCATGTGTGATGTATTATTATTATTATTATTATTATTATTATTATTATTATTATTATTATTTCTGTCCCATTATTATTATTATTATTATTATTATTATTATTATATTTTGTGTCCCTATCCCTTTTGCCTTTAGTTACATCTATCGCTCCAAGAAAAAAGTTCCGAACATATTTATATATTTATTCTTGTCTATGACCAGCATTAAAACATTTTTTTCATTTCATTTTTATCTCTTCTTTTTATCATATATTTAGATAGATAGATATTCTTTTTCGTTTTTTTCAAACATAAAACTTTCAATTAAAAATATTTCAACCCCCCCCCCCCCCCAAACATCCAGCATACGATAACTAAAACATAAGTTTGGGCATTTGAATACCATTTCCAAAAGCAGAGTTAAGACACAATATGGAGAGTTAAAAACAGGATTGCAAATTTCTATATTTGAATTATGGTGATATAAGCCGAGATACAATAACAGAACCTTTTAAGATTGTTTATGAAGTTGAGTTCAACTTTCAGATTTAAAAATGTTCCTCCCTTTTTGCAGATGGGTTTAAACTTCACATTTATTCATAGGATTTTATCTTCCTTGGTAGGAAACCCAGATTGCAGAAGCCAAGCTCAGTCCAGCGGGATCAACTTCCCAGAAGGATCAAGCCATGGCAAGGAAGGTGGTGAAACAAGAAGCCCTGAAGCAAATATACATACACAGGGTTTTGGACCATTACAGCAACCTCCAGGTAGATCCATACAGGTAGATCCGTATAGGTAGATCCATACAGATCACAGCATTTTTGGCTCAGGAATGTTACTTTTGAACCTAAGTGTAATGAAGTATGAATTTTTGGTTTACAGATGTTATGTTTAACTGTGTGTTTGTGTTTTAAAAGGGTAAGTATTACAGTTATTGCATCTCAGCACTCAGAGGCTGGTTACCATGAAGAAGTAGGCGGCACCAACTGCCGTTTTGCTGAAAAAGTGCAGAGTTTAAAAAAGGAATTCAGTCTGTGCTCTGATGAGGCACAGGGAAGATTGATCCTAGGTTGAAGGGATCAAGGAGACTCAATTGTTCAATTTTGAGTCCATTTAAAATAAGTTTGGTGACTTATTTAATGTAGTCTGTGTCCTGGTAAGGAACAGAGAATCTGTGATCGTATATCACAGGGTGACTGCGGTTTAAAAGTAGCAGAGGGGGTCTTCCGGTGGGCTGATATGGCGGCAGGTCGGGTCCTCTGAGCGCTCTCAAGGACCAACGCTCGCAACGGTTGGGTAGAGCCTTTGCTCCCCTCTCCTTGTGGATCGAGGCAAGGAGGGACGCAAGGCCCCAGCACCCCGTTTGAGCCGGCCCCCGAATTGTATCGGGGGGAGCGGATCCGGGTTGTTGCAGGGGAGCGCGAACCGCAGCGTCGGCAGTGGTGAAAACCGCACAGACTGCCAGCCGAGCCCATTTTATCAGACAAGAAGACAGCGAAGAGCGGAAAGCTGAGGGAACGTAAGCGTTCTAAATTTATCTCTTCCTATCGGACATTTAGCTTAAACCTCTCTTTAAAGAAAAGTGATGTAACTAAGCCACTTAATCTCCAGCAGAGAGAAGTGGATGACTGAGCGGCTCAGTCGTAAGACTAATAGCCTCCCAAACAACAACAACAGGGAAATAACTGAAGCATACTAACTGAAAGATCTGAATTAGCCCTAACCCGGTGAACCTCTGTGGCCGAACGCAAGAGTCCAGTACCAGTACCGAGCTGTACTGGCCCGTTTGGTTGTTCCTGGGGCGCCGCGGCGAACGGATTCTGCTCCATCATGGCAGACCATTCTGGATTCATGTAACCAGCCTGAAACATACTGCAAGGCTTGGAGCAAGTTGTTAGATTTATCTTACTTTCAAGTACTCACAAGGCTGGCAATAAACTTTTTAAAGAAAAATAAGAAAAAATATAAATTTACACAGTAACTGAACTGAATCAAACTCATCGGGCGAACAGGAAGCCCGAGAGGAGGATTGGACGGACGTCTCCCTGGGAGTGACAGGCGAGAGGACAGTGAGGGGACCCAGCAAGGAGCCGCCATGAATCAACGTCCTTGAGTACCATCGCTGTTATGACTAATCTCTCCCCCTCCGCACCAAACAGGCAATAAGAGATTAGAAAGCTGGTGTGTGTGTCCGCTGGAAAAGCGGCGAGTGACGCGCGGGAGATTCGCTACCAAAAAAGGGAGAGAAGCACTCCATACAAAGCCACAGGAAAGGAAGAATTAAGGACAATTTAACCAACGCAGGAGTATCCTTGGACAGTGACTCTTACAGCTGCACCAAGGGGAAAATAACACCAACGAAGAGGACGGAGACTGAACAAACAAAACGAATAAAAACTGACCTATTAGGAATACAACATTGGGAAAGAAGAAACGAAGACTCAAAGAACCTAGGGACTAAAAGCTTAACTATCTCTATCTCTTATTTCTTTTCTAAGAAACTCTCTGTCACTGTTGCTGTCTTTTTCTGTCTCTCTCTGTTCTCTCCTCTCTCTCCCTCCTCCCTCCCTTCCTGTTTCCCCTCCCTTTCTTTCTATCTGTACCCCTCTTATCTATTTTCTTCGCTATTTTTTTTTTTTACGTGTTCCCTCTTTCTCTCTGCTTTGGCGTGCTGTGTGCGAGCAACAATGGCAATTCCCAAGACCAAGTTTGACAAAGATCTTAAAGAGAACAAGGGGCTGGGAAGGAGACCTTCACAGTCGGAGGAGATTAATCTAAAAGATATTCTCCGAGAGATACAGAAACTAGCGGAGCGACAAGAAGAACATCAGAAACAAGCCCAAATGAAATTAGATCAACATAGCCAACAACAAAAAGAACTCTATCAAGAAATGATGGATATGAAAAAAGGTATTAAAGAGGACATTGGGTATCTGAAAGAGGAAATGATTAAAACTCACAAAGATATTAATGACTTGAAAATGGAAAACCAGAAGCTAGTTAAAATTCAAAAGAACCAACAACTCAAAATAGAAAGATTAGAAACCAAAAATGATAAATTGGAGAGACTGCAGGAAAGAACTGAACAGCATGAAAAAGAGTTCCAGTTAAGGTTTCGTAATATCTTGGAGGATAGTAACGAGGACATTAGACAAATCATTACCAAATTACTCGCCAGTTTACTATCGCAGTCGGAAGAATTCATAGAATATGAGCTAGACAGAGTCTATATTATTATGACTGATGCAACAAAAAGAGGGGGCTTTGGATTACCAAATATAAAACTCTATTACGAAGCCTGTGTTTTAAACTGGGTGAGGGATTGGATAGCACTAAAAGATAATAATATACTGACCTTAGAAGGCTTCGATCTCCGACGAGGGTGGCACGCGTATGTGGGGTACGACAAAAGAAAGGTTGAAAAGAACTTTGGCAACCACTTTATTAGAGCTGCTCTAATAAAAGTGTGGGAAAAGTACAAAAAGAGGCTCTATAATAAAACCCCTTTATGGATCTCTTCACTCGAATCATCTCAAAGTCATATCTTACAATGGCCCGCCTGGCCTCGGTATAAAGATCTACTGGTAAAAAACAACGGGACTTATGACTTGATACCACAAGAAAGGTTAAAAGAAAAATTTAAAAACATGTCCTGGTTCCAATATGCTGTCATTAAAGAACAATATACCAAGGATGCCCGTATAGGCTTCAACGACTCCAACTCCGTGTGGGACAGAATCATGTTAACTGAAAAGAAGGTCATCTCTAAAATCTATGATACATTACTAGAATGGTCAACAGAAACGACAACAATTAAAAGCTGTATGATTACCTGGGCTAGAAATATCGGACACCCAATCATGTTGGAGGACTGGGAACGATTATGGAACAAAAAACTGAAATATACCTATGCCACGGAATTAAAAGAGAATTGGCTAAAAATTTTCCATCGATGGTACATGTCTCCCAAAAAACTCGGACAGATGTACAAGTCCTATAACAGCACCTGCTGGAAATGTAAAACACATGAAGGCTCATTCTTCCATGTCTGGTGGTCTTGTGAGAAAACCAAAAGGTTTTGGAAGATGATCCATGAAGAGACACAAAGTATCTTAAAGAAAAAATTCCAAATTAAACCAGAATATTACCTTTTGGGAATAACAAACACAGACTTACAGTTTGATAAAAATGACGACATTTTATTTATGTATAGCTCCACAGCGGCAAGAATAGTTTTCGCAAGAAATTGGAAAATGGCTGAACTTCCACCGAAGGAAGCATGGCTTCAAAAACTGTTGGAAATACAGGAAATGGACAAATTGACCTCTTTGTTGAAAGAGTCCAGAGGAAAGGGAACTGAACAAACAAATTGGGAGAAGCTTAGAAACTATATCTCGCAATGAAGACAGAAAGGACAATGTTAAATAGATGACTTTAATACCCGATATGGAAGATAAAGGAAGACCATCATCCCCGTCACCCCCTCTCCTTACCCCCAGAACCTCTTCTTGTTATCCCTCCCATCCCCATCCTCAAGACCCCCCACCTTCCCTGCTTTTCCTTCCCATCCCTATCTTACCACTCTCCCCCTCCTCTGTCCCCCCCCCGATAGCCACCACATTGTTTTAATTAATGTACCTGTTAAACGTCAATAAAGATTATATAAAAAAAAAAAGTAGCAGAGGAAGAAGTTCTAACTACTTTAAGTAAAAGAAATGACACTTTAGGGAGTTTGATTTACCTCATTCTAGTATTGTAACTGTTAATAAAAGTGCCTCTAAGTGAGAAACAACATTGTAACCACTAAGCTCTGTGCCTGAATAAACTTGTTATTGTTCCTCCAACATCTAAGCCTCTGTCACATATATTATAAACCAAGTTGCGTTACCATCTAAAGTGAATAAAAAGAAGAAAGAAAGAAAAAATCAAAAGATCTCCTGAGTCTTTGGTGGTTGCATCTTCGCAAATTGGTGGCAGCGGTGGGATAAAAAAGATTCCCCCTGCCTGAAAGAACCTTAGTCGTTCTTAGTCCTTTACAAATTGGTGGCAGTCGTTATAAATTCCTTACACCAAGGAACTCAGTCCTGCTAATTCATTCTTCTCTTCCCTGCGTCTTAAGAGAAAGGCTTGTCCAGAAGAGGTTTTGCAAGCCCTGGAACCCTTCTGTACAGGGGAAATGGTGGCCCGGGATGTGGTTCAGTCTGTTGAAAAGCAGCAAGTGGAGAGAGCTGTGGCTTTCCTCCAGAAGCAGAGCCAAGAGGAGGAAGACTTGTCCGCTTCTTGCAGCGAAAAGGATGAAGCAAAGCTCAGAAAGCTTCAGGCGCTGATCCGGATGGAGTTGCAAACCCAGATAGAGGAGAAGGTACCAGCACTGGGTTGTGTTTGTGAAATGTGGGATTTGTTTTACAACTAGCTTGGGTTATTTGAAACAGTCATTTTTTTTTTTACAAGGTTGTGGGTCAACTACAACTCCCAGAAATGAAGGTCAGTTCCCCTCTCCCAACCTCTCCAGTATGTTCATTTGGTTATGGGGGTCTCTGTGTGCCAAGTTAGGTCCATCATTGGTGATTAGAGTGCTCTTGGATTGCAGGCGAACTATAAATCCCAGTACCTACAACTCCCAAATATCAAGGCCAGTTAATAATAATAAAACTTTATTTATACCCCACCACCATCTCCCCACGGGGACTCGGGGCGGCCCGACCAGCATAATTTACAAAAACAACAGCATAAATACATTGCACAATATACAAAAAATAAAACACAGTAAAACAATAAAACAGGAGTTAATACAGCGGGATACATAGTTCTCCCAATCCCTGGGATTCATGAGGAGCTTGCAATGTCTAGTTTCTCTCACTGCTATACCACACTGCCTTTCCATATAAGCTTTCCCTTATCCATTATGGGCCATCTTGTGTCAATTCCTCCAACTCTAAAATACATGTGTCTTCAGACTGGGGAAGATGGGATTCCTGGTGTAAATCCATCCAGGAAATGGATTGATTTCTAAAATCCTTGTATTTTTCTCTTTTTCCATGTGTAGTTGGAAGCCAAAGAAACAGAAATCGTCTTGGAAGCCATGAAACCCAACACAAGCCTCTCTGCCCATTTCATTGTGTGTTTCCTTCTGAGTCGCCGGCACTTGAGGCAAGCCGTTCTGGTGTTGGAAGCCAACCTTGAGCTCCAGGAAACCGGACTAAAGACTCAAGGCGATGGGAGCTCCGTGGAAGACTTGGCCCTGGATGTAAGGACATTTGTGGCCTTATAGATATTACAGAGGTCTCAGAAGGCTGCCGTTTTGAACCCTGGCTTTCTTGTGTCCCAGGACCCATTGGTGGATCAAAATACAAAAGCAGTTGTCCACCTGTTGAAGGAGAAGAAGGACTATGTCTACTCTGTGCTTCAGTTGCTGCAAGCGTCCCAGATGCTCCAGTTGAGAGAGAGGCAGTTTCAGGAGATGGTCCAGAAACTGAAAGCTCATTCTTCAGACCAGGTAGCTCCAGATACAAATTAATCAAGTGGTTATGGGCCCAGGTCATGTCCAGTTAAGGCAGTGGTTCTCAACCTGTGGATCCCCAAGTGTTTTGGCCTACAACTCCCAGAAATCTCAGCCAGTTTACCAACTGTTAGGATTACTGGGAATTGAAGGCCAAAACATCTGGGGACCCACAGTCTGAGAACCACTGAGTTAAGGGAAGGACCAGTTTTTCCAAGCTAGAGTAGATCCAATTTCTAGCAGTTCCATTCATAGTTCAGAAGAAGCTGGAGATCCTGATGAAACCTGGAAGCATTTGTAGAGTTCTGGCCTTATTGATGCTGAACTTGACCATAGAATCACATGGGAAGAGCTAAAAATGCCCAAAAGTCTTCTCCTAAGGAATCTCAGTGGTGTCCAATCTTTAGTCTTCCATGTGTTTGGACTCCAATTCCCAGAAGCCATGGGCTTTTCCAATGGGAAGGAATTCTGGAAGCTGATGTCCAAAACACCTGGAGGACCAATGGTTAGGCACCACTGCTCTGGGTCCTCCAACATGACTTTATGGTCAGACGCACTAGAACACCTAGAGATTCCTAGAGAGAACATAAGTGCATAAATACTCAAATCTACCAAGGTTAAATCTGCCAATATGGAAGACCAACTGTAGAATGTGAAGCCTTTCAGCCCTACTTTAGGTATCCATGCCTTCTTTTTCATACTTCATCTTCCTTACACTCCTTTCTATCTCTTCCAATCTGGACTTGGACCTATAGCATCTGGAAGAGGCAGACCAAATGGTCAGAGAACTTCAAGAGTTCAGGCAACGCAAAACGAAGGAGCTGGAGGAGAATCTGAGAACTTCCCTAAAGAGCCCCAGAACACAAGAAGGTCGTTCAAAGAATCCCAATGATCTCCAGGTAGGATGGCAAGAGGTTTCCTTCTTACCTCTGAAATATACAGCATTTGGCATTCCTTTGCACTCATACTTTGCACTGACTTTTATAATAAACTAACCAGAATGCCTTGTCTCCCCATGCAGAGTGAAAGGCCCCTGTTAGAAAAAGATCATAAGCGAGAAGGAAAGGAGAGATGGCAGAGTTTCCAACAAACCTGGTTGGTCGAGCTGGAGGAAACGTACAGGGGCCAGATATCAGAGGAGAAAGCAAGACTCCAAGATCAGTTGGAAAAAGGAGAACTCAAGAAATGGTCAAAACAGGTGAGGAAGGTGACCAAGAGCTAAGGAAATCCTTAGAAGGGAACATAGATGAGGTCCAGATGTTGACCCTACATCTCCTCCTTGGTAGAACCTGCTGAGAGAACATGACGAGACTGTGACTTTCTTAGACAAGGTTTTCCAGCAAGAGATGCACAAACGTAGAGAGAGGATGGAGAAAGAAAGAAGGAGACGCTCCCATCCACAGGACGGAGGTCCTCCAGCTTCTGGATCTCCACAAGAACGACAGCAACCCAACCTGGTTGAGGAGGACAAAGTCTTCTCTCTCTTGACTGAATGTAGGTCTTGATTGACACTTAATAGAGAGCTAAGATGGGCTTCTTGGCTTCTCATCAAACATTGATTCATGGTCCCTATGTCTTCTGTTGATACTTTGAGTCTACAAGGTGATACTCCATGATGGCAGATGATGTAATAGAGTGACTATACTTTAGGGAGATGTTTTCGATGGTATGAGGTTTAAATTTCTGCACTTGGATCCTCTTTGGACCACTTCCAAATCCATGATCCCATGCAGACTTTTCCTCGATGCACCATTCCATTTTGAGAAGCTCTCCTAAACCAACCAAGTTTCTTTACCGGAACAGGAAATATAATTTCCATAAATTTAGCCGGATTGGGATGAAATGATTCAGAGGTGAAGGTTGTTGTGACTCAGCTGGAACCTCAGATTGACTCTGATGAGGATGATGGGATTCAGGTTCACAATCAGGTTCAAAATGTCCCTGTTGTAGAAGATGAGGAACAGAGAGTGCAAGTTCATTTTCCCACAGCAAGGAATGATGTTGATGATACTGAAACTAGCCAGGTGCAAATTGACTTGGAAAAGGAGGACAGTTCTCAGTCTGATAACGAGGCTCAGCAAACTAACGAGCAGGCTGACCTTGACAAAACAGTTTCCCTAGATCGAGCTGACCATTTGGAATTCAGGGTTCGGAGGAGTGTGAGAATTGCAAACAAAAGGGAGGTTAGAGGCCAGAGAAATGCTTTCATGTTTTGCAAAGGGTATTAAAGCAATGTGTTTGGAGACAAATCTTTGTCAAAGCAACTTTTCGTTCAACCAAGAAGCAAGCTCTCATTTTCCTGGATTATCTTGCAGCTCTTGTTTTCATGTTCTTGGGACTTTGTCATGCTTTATTGGGACTTGGTTTATTTCTGGTGATTTCTTGAATTGTGCTCTAAGGATTTATTTTGTAACGATCTTTTGGAACTTTACTTTTGTTTTTAAAGAACTTTTTAGCTTCTATTTTCTAATAAATTAAAACGACTTCAACCTGTGTGCAGTTTGGTGCATTCAGCAAGGTGAAGCTAATCTGAGGTGCGACAAAGGTAATGATAGGGAATTACCTTCCCCATTTCGGCCCATTTCGGCACATGTTGCACTTTGCCTGGGTTCTATGAATTAGTCTCCAGTGTTAACATCGTATGTTTTATGTTGATTTTAACGATTGTTTTTACTGTAATTGATGTTTTGATTGCATAACTGTTTTATTGCTGTGTTTTGATATTTGATTGTTTTATCGGGCAAGGCCCCATGTAAGCCGCCCCGAGTCCCTTCGGGGAGATGGGGAGGGGTATAAAAATAAAGTTGTTGTTGTTGTTATTATTATTATTATTATTATTATTATTATTATTAGTCAGCTTTGCATGTCCAGATCTTTGGGACTTCTGTGCCCAAAAGCCTTGCCGAACCAACATGGTCAGCAATACTATGGGAGCTTTGATCCCAAAATGTTAGAAGAACTCGAAGTTCCTCAGTTATGAGTTAAGGAAACAGCTTACGGTGGACTCTTACTCATCTCTTTCATTATACCTATGGGTTCACACAAGTAGAATGGGTGCAATATTAGTGCCTTTGTGATTCTTCACCTTGGAGGAAAGTAATATCAGATGAATGCTGTTCCCTCACAGATGTCAAGATCCTGAAGCAGACCGAACTTCTGGTGATGTTGCGGCTCTTCCTCTTGAACCCTCGGTTCAGACCACTCCTGTCTGGTAAGATTTTCCAAAAATCTTGTCTTATTATCTGACCTTGCACCTGAGTTTTCCAACAGATTAAATACTTGCATGCATACCAAAACTCATCCTAACACAGGCCTTGACTAAGTAACTAAACAAAGCCAATAAATCCACTAGCATTTTCCCTTTGTTCTATTTTGTGCAGATGGGAGCGAAGCCGACGGAAAGCCATCTTCCCAAATCCTTGCTCTTCTGAATGAAGTCAATTGCCAGATCCGAAAGTGTGCCTCAGCAGCTGGACTTCTAGATAACCAACACGAAGAATATGGTAACCACCGCTTTCCATTTGTGGTCATTTTCTAATATGCAAGAATTTGAATTCAGCACCATGGACAAGTTCTTTGTGAAAGGACTCAAATGCAACTGCATTAGATAGAACTGGACCTTTGCAATATTGGCTATGATATATTCAGCTAATGTATTCTTTGTGTCCAAAATCTCCCCATATTATCTGTCACAAACTTCTCAACTAATATTTATTGTCACAGAGGCATCAAACTACCCAAAATCTACAGAGTAGATGCACTCAAAGTGTCGTTTTTCTACAGATAAGGGCACTTCTTTCCGGGATATAATGGACTTTCAAATGATTCCAAAATCTGGGGAGAGTCTTGTGCCTCTGGTCCCATCAAGCCTTTCCGCAAAAGAATTTGTCATCTATCAATACGGCATCGTCGTCTTGAGATTCCTGAGGCCTCTCATCGGCGTAAGGTATGTGTGACAATTCTGAAACAGAATCAGGCAAAATGTCACTTCATGTAATAATATTGTCCAGGGAGAAAGCCGGATGGATGTTGGCTCTCATTCGCTTTTAATAAATCTAGATTGATTGTAATGCAGAGATATGCAGACTACAGCATGCCTCATCCTTGGCCATGTTGGTTAGGGGATGCTGGGATCTTCAGTCCAGCAATGTCTGGAGTGACATGCAATTCCTAACTCATCTTTATTTGGAAATCTGAGATTGAAGAAACCGGGTGCAAGTGTTTTCCCTTCCGGCTATGAAGTAAAGTGGGTTGGGGTCCCATTGACTTCATGAGGGTATGCTCGATTCCGACCACACGAGTCCTTGATGGAGTACTTCCTCATTCCTTTCTGCATGCTGCTGGAAGTTTTTATGGTGTCGTAAATTTGTTAAATTAGCCTCCTCGCATAAAGCGGTACCTAAATTTCCTACTCAACAGATGCAACTGTCTTTAGAGCTGCATAGGTTAACAGCAAGACTATTAAAGGTCGGGAGCTTACTCTGACCCGGGCTTCGAACTCATGACCTCTCGGTCAGTAGTAATGTCAAATTAGATGAAAATGTGACAATGGTATTTATGAACCCTTGTAGCACAACTTGCATTTTCCTAAGCAGTTGACAAATAAAGATCTGGCAAAATACCACTAATAGAATCCATATTGTGAAATGTATTATCTCCCCTCCACACTCCGATGCTATGTTAAGAGCTGTTGTTTTGGTTATTTCTTCCCTTGATCAAGAAGCCGAGACGGTTGTTTTTAAAAACTCACATTTTATTAGTCATTCGGTTTCCTTTTTACGTTCTCCATAGTGAAGTGCAATCTTTAATTTTCGTCGTAAACACACATTTAAAACATCCTTTCTTTAAAAATGTGTCCTCGCCAAGTGGATATTTTTAAAAGGCCACAAAGACAAAAGGAAAGACGGATATAAAAGGGGAACGGCGGACAGAAGAAGCGAGGTCCGTGTCCGCAGGAGTGAAGTGCCGGAAGGGGCTCCTCTTCGGGGGGTTTCCCGGCCTCCGTGGGGTCGGTGGTGCGGAGACGGCTTCACTCCGTGCGGCACTAAGAAGTGGGGAAGACACAGTCCCGGCGTTACCGGTTGCCATTAACCCAGTGGTACCGGTCCACGCGTGGGCCAGCGAAAGGGCCCAGCGGCCGGCAAGCCCTGTAAGCCTTGTACTGAAAGTAGTAGGAGCCGGCAGGATTCTGGAGGACGCCGTCGGGGGCCTGGGCTTTCCGGCGAGCGTATTGGGACCAGGCTTGGAAGGGTTCGCCGCACTGGCCGGGAGTCAAGAGACGGGAAAGGGGTCAGAGTCTGGCACCGCTTACGCAAGGACCCACTCCAAACCGGCTTCCCATCTCAGAACCACCAAAAAATGGATAAAGGAAGGAAGGAAGGAAGAGGGCAGGAGCCCATACTGTGAGTCCCTGAGTAGAGTAGACCCATTGAAAGAATGGAATCCACCTTCACTAACCAAGAATGGATTCAGTGGGTCTACTCTCATCGAATTCGGAACGACAGGTCCCAGAATCCTTCTGCTTGCATGGTTACATCACCATGAAGACCAAGGTGGCGCAGGCTGGTGAGCAGCCAGCTGCAATAAATCACTCTGACCATGAGGTCATGAGTTTGAGGCCAGCCCGTGGCAGAGTGAGCACCCGTCAATTAAAATAAAAAATAGCCCCTGCTCGTTGCTGACCTAGCAACCCGAAAGATAGTTGCATCTATCAAGTAGGAAATAAGGTACCACTTATAAAGTGGGGAGGCAAATTTAACTAGTTTACGACGTTGGAATGAGGAAGTGCCGTCACAGTGGATGATGAAGCAGCTGCTCCCCCTTGTGGCCAGAATCAAACATCCCCTCAGGAGAAGATTAAATTACCTCTGTGTCTGTCTCTGTCTCGGTTCTATGTGTATTTGGGCATTGAATGTTTGCCCAATATGTATATAATGTGATCCGCCCTGAATCCCCTTTGGGGTGAGAAAGAAGGGTGGAATATAAATACTGTAAATAAATAAATAAATACATAAAAAAGAGTTGTATCCCAAAGAACTCTGGATGGAAAATGTAGTCCAAAACTATGTTCAACCTACCCAAGACTATTCTAGACCAAAGCAAGTCCACAAACTGGAATACAATTCTCCCTTCGCCTTCCCCTCTTACCTGGTAGACGCTGTTGGGGTTACTAACAATCGGGATGCTCTTGGGCTCCTCGTCGGAAGAGGGGTTCGATCCGGAGTCAGAGGCCTTGTCCACCGTCTGCCGGATGCGCTGAGAGATGGTGTGACCCTCTTCGTTCGCTTCAAACTGAGCTACTGTGAACGGCGGGTTGTTCTCGCCATATCTAAAAAGAAGAATAGAATGTGAAAGGGCCTTTAGCAAGAGTAGAGACCATTAATGTACAACAGTCCCAGGTGCATGTTCTACTCAGGTGGACTGTCCCAAGAGCTCCTCTGTGTGTACAATGAAAATGTACATCTAAAGCTAAGAACAAAAGAGTGCTCACCTGCAGGATACATTGAACGGGTTGACCCAGATGGTCATCTCCTTTGGAAGGCCAAGGCTGTTGAAATCTATATAGCTCTCTGCACAGGCCTGAACCAGTAAGGGATCTGTTGGCGAGAATCTGTTGATCCGGATGCACCTAAACAAAGCGGAAAGGGATTTGATTTTGTGACCTCCCTCACATCACAAAATGTGGTGGTCTAGAAACGCAAGTTCTTGAAATAAAGCTTGTCAGGGGGTTGCCAGTTTGTTATCACATGTATTCAATGGTTCCATTCTCTGAGGAGGCTGCTTCAGAGGGATTTCTTGGATCTACACCTTTTCCCTTCTACAATGGTCACTGGACACAGGCCCACCACCACTCAAGTCCACTAGACCCAGGTCCATCACCCAAATCCAATATCAAGAGACAGTTCCACCACCCAAGAACAACAGTCACTAGAAAAAGGCCCCCCATCTAAGGTCCACCACCCAAGTCCAACATCCACTAGACACAGGTCCATCACCCAACTCCAATATCCAGAGACAGGTCCACCACCCAAGAACAACATCCATTATAGACACTTCCACCACCCAAGAACAACAGTCACTAGAAAAAGGACCCCCATCTAAGGTCCACCACCCAAGGTCAACATCCACTAGACACAGGTCCACCACCCAACTCCAATATCCAGAGACAGGTCCACCATCCAAGAACAACATCCATTATAGACACTTCTACCACCCAAGGACAACAGTCACTAGAGAAAGGCTCCCCATCTAAGGTCCACCACCCAAGGTCAACATCCACTAGACACAGGTCCACCACCCAACACCAATATCCAGAGACAGGTCCACCACCCAAGAACAACATCTGTTACAGACAGTTCCACCACCCAAGGACAACAGTCACTAGAGAAAGGCCCCCCATCTAAGGTCCACCACCTAAGTCCAACATCCATTGGACACAGGTCCACTACCCAAAGCCAACATCCCCTAGACACAGCTGCCTCACTCAAGACCAACGTCTTATAAAGACAGTTCTCCTACCCAAAGTCAACATTCACTAGACACAGACCCATCACTCAGGGCCAACATTCACTAGACAAAGATCTCCTGCCTAAAGCCAATGTCCACTTGACACAGGTCCCCCACCCAAGGCCAACGTCCACTACAGCCGGTTCCACCACCCAAGGAGAACAACCGCTAGAGAGGCCCCCCATCTAAGGCCAACGTCCGCTAAAAGACAGGCCCACCATGTCATGATCTCCAATCTTTGACATCTCCGGACACAGACCAAGCTGTCCAAGCACTGACAAAGAACAGATGCCAGTCATAAAACCTCAATTACCCTCTGGCATGTGAGAGCCCCTATATAAATGGGCTAAAGAGAAGGTTCTGGTATTCTGTACAATAAAACCTGTTGGAATCTACCAGCGTGTGTCTTGGTGCTTCCTTCTGTGGAAGACTTAACCACAGCACAACTGGAAGAAGAGAACCTAACACACCAACCAAAACCAATGTCCTCTAGACACAGGTCCTCCACCTAAGTCCAACAGGTCCATACATCCAAGTCCAATATCCATTAGACACAAGGAAAATAGGCATGGGGCATATCAACAAACATCCATCCATCCATCAGTTGTCAACCCCATGGATATTTTCTTGGACAAGGAGTGTTAACATTGGCCTCTTAGAGCTCTGAGTATCTAGGGATGTCCTTCTTTGGAGAAGATCTGAAAGGAAAGGCATCTCCCTTGGCCCGTTACCGATAGGCTTGTCCTTTTGACGGGTTGTCAGGATACCAGTGGTTCTTGTACTTCTCAACCAGGACCGTCATCAGCTTGGACGCAAAGACCTCCACCTGCTGCCTGCTCAGCTTGTTGTGCCTCTTCACCAGGCGCATGATAAAACACACGGTGACAGCAATTTCGTCTTTCATCGTTTTCCTTTAAGTGCTGATGCTAAAAGAGTCTACGGTACGGTGATGCCACTGGAAGGGAAAAGGCTAAGGGGGAAACAATATACAAACATATTGGTGGATTCAATAGAATATATATATATATATATGCAGTAGAGTCTCACTTATCCAAGCCTCGCTTATCCAAGCCATTTTTGTAGTCAATGTTTTCAATACGTCGTGATATTTTGGTGCTAAATTCGTAAATAGAGTAATTACTACATAGCATTACTGAGTATTGAACTACTTTTTCTGTCAAATTTGTTGTGTAACATGATGTTTTGGTGCTTAATTTGTAAAATCATAACCTAATTTGATGTTTAATAGGCTTTTCCTTAATCTCTCCTTATTATCCAAGATATTAGCTTATCCAAGCTTCTGCGGGCCCGTTTAGCTTGGATAAGTGAGACTCTGCTGTATATGCATGCACACATACACGTATATATCTATATATATAAAAGGGTAATGAAATTTCAGCCTAGGACAAAACAACACATCCCAGAAACACTAAACTTGGCAGCACAACCCCTCATCCATGCCTCTACATTCATACAACAAAAAGAAAAGAAAAACAAAGCCCTAATTAGAGAGGAATAATCGTCTTTATCCAATTGCTGCCAGTTAGAAGGCTAAGCTCCGCCCACTTGGTCTCCTAGCAACCCACTCAGCCCAGGGGACAGGCAGAGTTAGGCCTCACTTAGGCCTCTTTCACACTGCCTATAAAATACAGATTATCTGATTTGAACTGGATTATATGGCAGTGTAGACTCAAGGCCCTTCCACACAGCTATATAACCCATTTATAATGGACTTAATGTCAGGGGAAAACCTTTACCCTTTACCTTAACTACCACCAATTCCTCAATACTTTATTTCCCATACCACCAGACTTCGCCACAGCAACGCGTGGCTGGGCACAGCTAGTATATATATATATATGTAGAAAGAAAATGTTCATAAATCTTGTACTGCAAGAGTCTATTTTCCCCAGTTCTTCTAATATTTGATAGCTTTAGTATATTCAGGAATTGAAGTGTTGTCTCTTTTGTGCATTCTCCTTGAGTCTCCTTGTGAAGAGAAGCAGGGAATAAAAACAACAACAACATTATAGTCAGCATCAAAATGGAGTTAAGGTGCCCATATTCAAAGCCTAGTTAACATGATTAAGAGGAGATCCTGAAATAGCAAGAACACCCATCTTATTAGCACTTGCTTTGACAATCATGTTTCTCAAAGTCTTACCAAAACTGCTTCTCTTTTTGAACGACCACATCCAACTCAAACTTCAGTAACACAACCAATCATCTATATATATAAAAGAGTGATGGCATCACGGCGACCCACAAAACAACAAAACTACAGGCCCCCCGACCTCGAAATTTGACAACACAACCCATCATCCATGCCTCTAGGTTGATACAACAAAAAGAAAAGAAAAATAAAGTCCTAATTACAGGGAGAGGAATAATTGCTTTTATCCAATTGCTGCCAGTTAGAAGGCTAAGCTCCTCCAACTTGGTCTCCTAGCAACCCAATAAAAAATAATAAAAAACACTAAAAAATTAATACAATAAAATACTATAATAACAGAAAATAACTAAAAATAATACAAGAAAATAATAAAATATAATAAATAAAAATACAACTTACAATAAAAATAATTAAAAAAATGCAAATAAAGTCAAATAAAAATTACACAACAATTTTAAACTAATACCACCACCACTTTGCCACAGCAACGCGTGGCCGGGCACAGCTAGTTACATATAAACTGCCAATACAGTACAGGGGAAAAGGTATTCAATATTACCTGCTGTAACCTGGAGGCACCTGGAAAGAAACAGTTAAAAACTCTTATTTTACAAAATCCAAAGGCAGTAAAATATCTCTATCAAAGCTGGAAGTTGCTTTGGCGGCATCTGCACATTGCTTGTTGCTTCTAGCCTTTCCTTCCCCAACAAAACAATGCTTCATTGGATGGAGAGCTACTCCAGGTTTATATACATGAAGGTGGGATGAGTTGGGTTGGGTCACCAGGTGTGCCCCATAGAGCTGGATGCAAATTGTGGACTGCATCTCCCAGCAGAGCCAATAGTAAGGGATGCTGGGAGATGGAGTGCTTGCTTTGCCACGCAATTCCTCTCTCTGTTGTTTCTCAATCATCCACATTTTGATACGCAAAAAAGGCATAGGAGTAGTCAGTTACAAACAATTTTAACAATTGGAGGTAAACCTTAGGAACAAGTGCAATTTTACATTTTTTTCACTTGTCCTACTGATTTTGCTTTTATGCCTTTAATATCAGGTCAACATTTGCAAAGGCAACAGGTGAAAATCACTCTGCCTTAGATACAGCAATGCTGGGGAATGGATGGCCCCAATCCAGGCTCTGTAGGTATATTCAGAAATAAAACATTATTGTGTTAATTAAACAGGACAGGCCCAATTGGATTGTATAGAAATGCAGAACCATTGTTGGTGGAGTGGGTTTCCATTTGGTGCCGGATTGCAATCCCCAAGAAACCCACTCAACGTAGTGAGAGAAGGTCTACCAATATCTGGGCTTTTGATTGAGTGATTTCAGCTCCGCTAAAACCGTGCGTTCAGAAGCCCAGTGTATCTGGCTTTCCAGAATCTGGGTCTTGATATCCCAGCTCCGATTGATACAATGGATGGAGAGAAATAATGGGTGCTTAAGGTGTTGGCCATATCAATAGGTGTCGCAATCGTGAGTCTGGTTTGGGGACATGAAAGAGGAAGATAATCCACATACAGTAGAGTCTCACTTATCCAACATAAACAGGCCAGCAGAACGTTGGATAAGCGAATATGTTGGATAATAAGGAGGTATTAAGGAGAAGCCTATTAAACATCAAATCAGGTTATGATTTTCCAAATTAAGCACCAAAACATCGTATTATACAACAAATTTGGCAGAAAAAGTAGTTCAATACGCAGTAATGCTATGTAGTAATTACTGTATTTATGAATTTAGCACCAAAATATCACGATATATTAAAAACATTGACTACAAAAATGTGTTGGATAATCCAGAATGTTGGATAAGCAAGTGTTGGATAAGTGAGACTCTACTGTACCACAAGACTGATATTTTGGGGAATCATTCCCTGATGTCAGAAGTAAGGCATCATTCTGAGGAAATTCATGAAAAGTTATTACAGGCAAAGTAGAAAAGGCAAATCAGGTGCGCTGTATGTCCCAACGCAGCCGCTTCTCATAATTCATAATTTTGGGGTCTAATTTTCAACAAAGTACAGTAGAGTTCCATTTATCCAAGCTAAACGGGCCGGCAGAAGCTTGGATAAGCGAATACCCTGGACAATAAGGATTAAGGAAAAGCCTATTAAACATCAAATTAGATTATGATTTTACAAATGAAGCACCAAAACATCATGTGATACAACAAATTTGACAGAAAAAGCAGTTCAATGCACAGTAATGTTATGTTGTAATTACTGTATTTACGAATTTAGCCCCAAAATATCACGATATATTGAAAACATTTGACTACAAAAATGGCTTGGATAATCCAGAGACTTGGATAAGTGAGACTCTACTGTAATATCCTCTTGTCCAAAACTGGAACGTTTGCCCCAACCTTGTCCTTCCCAGTCGGCTCATGCATATGTAAACAAACTCCTGTATCTTCTATCTTGCCTATTATTTCTCATTGATAACGTTTATCATCTTGACCAGACACTGGGATATTGCTTGCATGGCTTGGAAGTCTTGTTTTCCACATTAGAAAGCATGCAACGGTGCTCATTTAGGGAACGAATGCAGCTTGGCCCTGTTTTCACCAGAATGGCTCAAGGCTATGGGATCACGGGAGTTGTAGTTTGGCAAGGCAAGAGGAAGACCTTGCAAAACTACAACTCCTTGCGTTCCGTCGCCGTTAAACCAGTGTCAAGTGGCACTTGTTGTGCAGTGTTGGATATCATTGTCTTGAATATCCCAAGCATCTGGACAACATGGAGTCGGGGCTACGCTTGGCCTTCTCCCTCTTTATCCGAAAGGCCTCTCCTTTTCTGCTGGCTGTTGTATTGGATCACATTATTATTACAGTAGAGTCTCACTAATCCAAGCTAAACGGGCTGGCAGAAGCTTGGATAAGCGAATATCTTGGATTATAAGGACTGATCAAGGAAAAGCCTATTAAACATCAAATTAGGTTATGATTTTACAAATTAAGCACCAAAACTTCATGTTATACAACAAATTTGACAGAAAAAGTAGTTCAATACGCAGTAATGTTATGTTGTAATTACTGTATTTACGAATTTAGCACCAAAATATCACAATATATTGGAAACATTGACTACAAAAATGGCTTAGATTATCCAGAGGCTTGGATAAGCGACGCTTGGATTAGTGAGACTCTACTGTATTATTATTATTATTATTATTATTATTATTATTATTATTATTATTATTATTATTAAATATGACACAGCAAAGAAGATAGATATGCTGGATTTCATAACACAAAATCCCAAGTCGAACACTTCCCAAGTGTCTAGGACTGTGTGATGTATTTTCGGATGATGTGTGCAGATCCCCAGTCGGGTGGCCTTTTGCAGTTGGCAGATCGTAATTTTGTCAATGTCTATTGTTTCCAAATGCCGGCTGAGATCTTTTGGCACGGCACCCAGTGTGCCCATCACCACCGGGACCACCTGCACTGGTTTCTGCCAGAGTCTTTGAAGTTCAGTCTTGAGGTCCTGATAGCGGCTGAGTTTTTCCTGTTGTTTTTTGTCAATGCGACTGTCACCTGGGATGGCGACATCAATGATCCAAACCTTTTTCTTTTCCACAACTGTGATGTCTGGTGTGTTGTGTTCCAGAACTTTGTCAGTCTGGATTCGGAAGTCCCACAGTATCTTTGCGTGCTCATTTTCCAATACTTTTGCAGGTTTGTGATCCCACCAGTTCTTTGCTGCTGGGAGGTGGTACTTCAGGCATGAGATCCAATGAATCCTTTGGGCCACATAGTTGTGCCTCTGTTTGTAGTCTGTCTGTGCGATTTTCTTACAGCAGCTGAGGATCTGATCCATGGTTTCGTCGATTTCCTTGCACAGTCTGCATTTTGGGTCATCAGCTGATTTTTCGATCTTGGCCTTAATTGCATGAAGGGCCTCTCCGAAGCATTCTTTGTTAGATTAAAAGGAAGGGTCTCCCGGATCCCTGGGCAAGCCCGGGCACGAAGAGAAGGAAGGGAAGGGAAGGAAGCCAAGCATGGTTCTCTAGCAACTGCAAGCCAGGCCTGGAGCAAACAGCAACCCTCCAAAACACAGGGATTATCATGGCGGCGGTTGGCATCTCTGCCGGGACCTCGATTGCAACTGTGTCCATGATCCAGGAATGCATTTGCTGGGATTGTTCTTGGAGTTGGCCTCGTTTTGCATGCATGAGTTTCATAGCAGTCGATCCAGATGCCAAGAGGCACATGATTCACCTTAAAGGTAAGTGTTGGGACAAGTAACCCCACAAAAGGGACTTTTATTTAACAAACTTAGACTGGATCTATACTGCCATCAAATGCAATGCATTATATGGCTAGTACAGACCCATATAACCCATATAACTGACCATATCATATGGTGTCAAATTGCATTATATAGCAGTGTGGATCCAGCCTTTGTAACCTTAAACTGTCCACTATTAAATGCATCAAAACTATAATACAGTAGAGTCTCACTTATCCAACATAAACAGGCCGGCAGAATGTTGGATAAGAGAATATGTTGGATAATAAGGAGGCATTAAGGAAAAGCCTATTAAACATCAAATTAGGTTATGATTTTACAAATGAAGCACCAAAACATCATGTTAGACAACAAATTTGGCAGAAAAAGTAGTTCAATACGCAGTAATGCTATGTAGTAATTACTGTATTTACGAATTTAGCACCAAAATATCACGATATATTGAAAACATTGACTACAAAAATGCGTTGGATAATCCAGAACGTTGGATAAGTGAGACTCTACTGTAAATCCAAAAAGCAATGCCTAAAAATGTCAATTTTTCCAGCACAGCATATATTTTGCAATACAGTAGAATCTCACTTATCCAACATAAACGGGCCGGCAGAACGTTGGATAAATGAATATGTTGGATAATAAGGAGGGAACTACTTTTTCTGTCAAATTTGTTGTTAGACATGATGTTTTGGTGCTTAATTTGTGAAATCATAACCTAATTTGATGTGTAAATAGGCTTTTCCTTACACATCAAATTAGATTATGATTTCACAAATTAAGCACCAAAACATCATGTTAAACAACAAATTTGACAGAAAAAGTAGTTCAATACGCAGTAATGCTACGTAGTAATTACTGTACTTACGAATTTAGCACCAAAATATTTATTTATTTATTTATTTATTTCCCAATATTTCTATCCCGCCCTTCTCACCCGAAGGGACTCAGGGCGGCGTACAATTGAATACAATTCGATGCCGATACATCATTAAAAACAACAACATATAAAAATATATTGCAACCAATTAAATACAGTATAAAATATAAAACATAAACACACAATGTCACAATGTATTCACAAAAATATCACAATGTATTGAAAACATTGACTACAAAAATGTGTTGGATAAGCGAGACTCTACTGTAATTATTATTGCTGTACTATACAGTACTGCAGACATTTTAAACCTTTTTATTAGAGGAGCTTTTAACCCACCTGCCTCCATTTATGCAGGTGAAATGGCTTCATATATATAGCCAATGTCAGCAAATTAGACCCTTTTTAGTGGACCAAGGAGCCAGCCAGAAAATATATATATATATGAATGATATGGAAGGCATCCTATTGCAACCTGAAAAGGAAATAAAAAAGAATCGGGTTATTTTAGAGGAGTAAGCAATGGAAATTATATGCTAGCCTCTTGCTTTAACATGCATTTGCCCAATGCACTTTTTGTTGTTGTTAAAGTCATGTTTTCTTAAAGTGCAAGGCACACACTCTCAGCTCCAGAAAGTAGAAAACCCTGCAAGTGCATCACCACTGTCAGAACTGAATTGAATATAAGCTGGATATTAGTGTCACAGAGCATTGTGGATACCATTTGGGTTTTATTGACTCTCTTGGCCAGGTTGGAGGATTCTGGGACTTGCAGTTTCTTCAGGTTCCATTCAAGGGCATGGACTTCATGCTCTGTGCCTTTGGGTCGCCCATAGAAACGTTGTGCCATAAAACCAGTGGAGTAAGAGCCTCCTGCTCATCCGTAGGCCATTCCTAAGCCACACCTGGGCGTCCATGGCTACCGAGTGTATACAAATCCTCACCCAATTGGTTGCCCCATTGCTAGCCCTGGGCCACTTCGGTGCCAAGGTAGGACAGGTAAGGCCTCTTGGTCCGGGACCCTCTTTCTCCAGCCTTGAAACTTGGCAGGTGTAGAATTAACACCTGGAAGCATGTGGGTTTGCAGGTGAGAATATATATGCATATATATGTATATGTATTTGACAGGACTTGCAACTCACCAGAGTGTGAAATTTAGATAATAGAGGAGAATATCTATGGGGTGGGTAAGGATTGGAATGAGACCCTTGGTGCTTTCTTCAAGGTCTTCTGAAATGGTTCCAAATCAAATCAATCAAGGCAAGGCTTCTCTGTTGGGATTACTGCAAAGTAAATAAATCCTGGGATCATGGGAAGTTGTAGTTTTATGTGATGGAATCTTGGGTATTTCACTTTTATGTGATGGAATCCTGGGAGTTGTAGGTTTACATGATCGAATCATAGAAGTAGTAGTGTTGTGTCATGGGATCCTGGAAGTTGTAGTTTTATGTGATGGAATCCTGGGAATTTCACTTTTATGTGATGGAATCCTGGGAGTTGTAGGTTTACGTGATCGAATCATAGAAATAATAGTGTTGTGTCATGGGATCCTGGAAGTTGTAGTTTGATGTGATGGGATCTTGGGAATTTCACTTTTATGTGATGGAATCCTGGGAGTTGTAGTTTCATGTGATGGAATCTTGGGAGTTGTAGTTTCATGTGATGGAATCTTGGGAGTTGTAATTTTACAAAATGAAATCCTGGGAATTGTAGTTTTATGTGATGGAATCCTGGTAGTTTTATACAAAGGGATCCTGGGAGTTGTAGTTTTATGTGATAAAATCACAGGAGGGGTAGTTTTGTGTGATGCAATCCTGGGAGTTGATGTTTTAAGTCTCATGGAAACCTGGGAGTTGTAGTTTCATGCTACAGCCTCCTTGGAGCTGTAGTTTTATTTATACTAATCCTGGGATTTGTATTTATGCTAATCCGAGGAGTTGTAGCATTTCATGGTCCCCAGCCTTCTCTGCCAGCATGCTAGTGCTTCACCAAACTACGAATCCCAGGATACCATAGCATTAAGCCATTGCAGTTGAAACTGATGCCAATATGCACCCTTGAGTCACTTCTACTCACTTTTTTCAATATTGTTTACAGACATGTTTTGGCCAGATTTTAATGTGTTCAGAAAGGGGGCTAGATAGGTGGATTTCCTATAGGTTTTTTGTGACACATTTTTGACAACCCCAAAACTTGGAAATTATGTTTTTTTTTAAAGTTTAATATTTAAAAGCCTTTTAAAATTCTGATTAACTCTGTTCCCATTATCTCGTTCTGCAGTTGTGACGATGGAACGACAACGTACACCATATACGTTGCAGATCCAGCCTTGACACCGCTGTTGCCGTTTTTGGGACCCAAGCCGTCGCAAAGGGGAAAAGCTAAAAAATATCATAGGCATGGTCTTTTCCAGGTTTCGGTCTACGTCTGTTGGAACGCTTGGTTTGTAGGAAGTGTAGTTAGCTGATTGTGAGGTTTCCTTGGCAATCATTAGCTTTACTGTCATCAAAACAAGGCGTGGGATTCCCACTCTGCGAGAAAAGAAAACATCCGGAGGAGAGCCCTTTCCGAAGAAGAATCCTCGCCTTTGTGCAACACATCCTGTTTTTGCCTCTGCCGTTGCCTGCCTAATGCATTTCCCTTGACCTACTATGCAGAAGAGCCATGGAATTATTTTCAAAAATAGAGGAAAAATCCCAAAACCATAAAGGTGACATATATGGTGGGTAGCTTTGAGAAGGGCACACTCTCTCAGCCTCGAAGACAGACAAGAAAAACCTTGTGATAGGGTTGCTTTAAGGGCAGCATAGGTTGCAAATGACGTGAAGGCACACAACTGATACAATTACCAATTAAGAAAACCATGCTATGCAATTGTCCTGATTCGATTAATTAATCCTCCAACTAAGGGTGCATCTACACTGCTGAATTAATACAGTTTGATAACGATAATAATAATAATAATAATAATAATAATAATAATAATAATAATAACTTTATTCTTGTACCCCACCTCCATCTCCCCGAAGGGACTCAGAGCAGCTTACATAAGAAAACAACCCAACCACAACATAAATTAGCATATACCGTATATACTCGAATATAAGCCGACCTGAATATAAGACGAGGCACCTAATTTTACCACAAAAAAACAGGGAAATCATTGACTCAAGTATAAGCTGAGGGTGGGAAATCTCAGAAATAAAAATAGATAGATACCAAAAAATTACATAATTGAGGCATCAGTAGATTACATGTTTTTGAATATTTACATCAACCTCTAATTTAAAATAAGACTGTCTAACTCTGATTAAATCATTATTCTCATCTTCTTCAATGTGAATGTGCAATGTGAATGTGCCTTTTAATAATAATAGAGTAAAATAATACATGTAATAGTAATAATAATAATAATAATAATAATATCAGAGTGAAATAATAAATGTATTAATAATAATAATAAAAATAGAGTAAAATAAATGTAATAGTAGCAACAATAATAGAGTACAATAATAAATGTAATAATACCAATAGTAATAGAGTAAAATAATAAATGTACCATATATTCTCAAGTATAAGCTGACCCAAATATAAGCCAACCAGGACCCTCACCTGAGTATAAGCCGAGGGGGGCTTTTTCAGTCTTAAAAAAAGGGCTGAAAAACTAGGCTTCCTCAATTGCTCCGTATAGAGGGTGATTAGTGCAAAATCAGTGATACCACTTTAATTCAATGCTATAGTTTGGGAAAACTCTAGCAGTTTGTCAGAGAAACTTGGGAAACTACAGGGTTAGATAGCATTGAGCCATGGCTAAAGTGGTGTAGCACAGCATTCCTTCAACAGTGTAGATGCACCCTCGCTCAGCTCAGGTTTCTCTATTTGCACAAAAACAACAAAGGGATCCCGATGGGCCTGGTTGCCAGGCAGTGTAGTTAGCTGATTGACGAGGCAACAGTCACTAACAACACGGCCAGGTGAAACGGCCTACCTCCCACCTTTTTGGATGACAATTGGCCTGCAACAGCTCCATGGGGACCGAGGCCTTGGGAAACTAGAAACTTTGTACCTTGGCTCCATTGGTGATGAAGATACTTTGTGTGGACATCTTTGCAGAACCTGTGTCTTTCCATCCCTTCTCCAAAATTAAAATGAAGGAAAACGCCTCAATTTCTACTGTACTTAATATATTGTTGTTGTTGTTGTTGTTGTTGTTGTATGACACAGTAAGCAAGATAGATATGCTGGATTTCGTATTACAAATCCCAAGTCAAACACTTCCCAAGCTTCTAGGACTGTGTGATGTATTTTCGGATGATGCGCGCAGATCCCAGCCTTTTGCAGTTGGCAGATCGTAATTTTGTCAATGTCTATTGTTTCCAAATGCCGGCTGAGATCTTTTGGCATGGCACCCAATGTGCCGATCACCACCGGGACCACCTGCACTGGTTTCTGCCAGAGTCTTTGAAGTTCAATCTTGAGGTCCTGATAGTGGCTGAGTTTTTCCTGTTGTTTTTCGTCAATGCGACTGTCACCTGGGATGACAACATCAATTATTATTATTATTTTATTATGACACAGCAAACAAGATAGATATGCTGGATTTCGTATCACAAAATCACAAGTCGAACACTTCCCAAGTGTCTAGGACTGTGTGATGTATTTTCGGATGATGCGCGCAGATCCCAGCAGGGTGGCCTTTTGCAGTTAATATTATTATTATTATTATTTGAAACACAACAAGATGAGTCCACAGCAGACACTCTGCTGGCTGTTGTACTGGATTATCATCGTCATCATCTGCCTTTGGGGAGATGGAGGTGGGATACAAAAATAAAGTTGCTATTGTTGTTATTATTATCATTCATACTATGTCTTTGTGTCGAAGATGATAATAATAACTTTTTGTATCCCGCCTCCATCTCCCCAAAGGTTCTTGGGGAGGCTCACACGAAGACAACCTCGATCAACATGGATTTAAAACACAAATCAGCAAAATTAAAACATTATAGCCACATAAAACAACACCAACAGCAATTTAGAACCTGACAGTAATAATTACTGAAACTGTCCAAGAAAAATGCAAAACTAACAGATCTATTTGACAGGCAATCCCAATTAATCCCGTACTATCCCACTGCTTTGAAAATGTCATGGTTCCTCTTGACACTTCTACACTGCTATATAATCCAGAATATCAAGGCAGATAATATACATTGTTCTGCTTTGAACTGGATTGTTAAGCCATTGTATTTAACAGGGCTTGAGCATCCCGGGTTTGTTGTATCAGTGGATACTGCTGTAAATAAAGATGGGAATCCCTATTATAAATGCCAACTAAATTGGGAAGTTACTCTCCTTCTTCCATCCCAATAAATGCTGAGCTTCACCCTTAAAAAACCCAAGTCATTCTGAGTCAAAGGAAAGTTAAGAAGAAGACTGGTGCCAAAGCAGAATTAATTCGAGAGGATTAAACGGCATTTGGCAGCGTTTAGGAAGATGAAAATGTCAATGCGCCTGCTTTGTCACTGTCGTTTTAGCACTTTGGGGATTTTTTCCATTTTTAATGCATGCTCCATCATATGATCTGTACAATTGCCATCTTAAATTATAATAAAGTCTCTTGCAGTACAATAAAGGCTAGATTTATGGAATCAATCTTGTTATAGCTTTCGGGAGGGGTGGGGGTTCAAACTAGAATTTGAGCCTAGGGAATCATAGAATCCTAGCGTTGGAAGAGACTTCATGGGCCATCTAGTCCAACCTCATTCTGCCAAGAAGCAGGAAAATCGCATTCAAAGCACCCCCGACAGATGGCCACCCAGCCTCTGCTTGAAAGCCTCCAAAGAAGGCTCTGCTGCAGAGAGTTCCACTGCTGAACAGCTCTCTCTCTCTCTCTCTCTCTCTCTCTCTCACTGTGAGGAAGTTCTTCCTAATGTTCAAGTGGAATCTCCTTTCCTGAAGTTTGACGCTGTTGTTCCTCGTCCTAGCATTGAATTATTTATTATTTTATTTATTTACTACATTTATATGCCACTCTTCTCACCCCAAAGGGGACTCAGAGCGGCTTACAAATCAAATGTACATACAATATATTATTAGCATAGCACAATATAAGCATTAAATTACTATATTGTACTATATAATTTTATGGCATTATTATTAGTAATATTACATTTAATATATAATATATAATTAATATTATATTGTATTATTAATTAGTATAATATTGTACTACATTATAATATTATTTTCAATATTATAAGTACATACAATATATTGTATATTTATACATTCTTGTATATTATATATATGTACTGGCATTGAATAGCCTTGCACCTTCAAAGCCTGGCTGCTTCCTGCTTGCGGGAATCCTTTGTTTGCAGGTGTCAGCTGGTCCTGATTGTTTCCTGTCTGGATTTCCCCTGTTTTCTAGTGTTGTTCTTTATCCAGTGTCCTGATTTTAAAATACTGGGACCCATATTGTGTTCATTTTCATGGTTTCCTCCTTTCTGTTGATATTGTCCACGTGTCATCGAAGGCTTTCATGGCCGGAATCACTGGGTTGCTGTGAGTATTTCCATGGCCATGTTCCAGAAGCATTCTCTCCTGACATTTCGCCTATATTTATTGTCCATGTGCTGGTGGATTTCAATGGCTTCTCTGTGTAGCCTGAAACGACGGTTGTCAGAGTAGTCCAGCATTTCTGTCTTCTCTCATGACCGGAATCACTGGGTTGCTGTGAGTATTTCCATGGCCATGTTCCAGAAGCATTCTCTCCTGACATTTCGCCTATATTTATTGTCCATGTGCTGGTGGATTTCAATGGCTTCTCTGTGTAGCCTGAAACGACGGTTGTCAGAGTAGTCCAGCATTTCTGTCTTCTCTCATGACCGGAATCACTGGGTTGCTGTGAGTATTCCCATGGCCATGTTCCAGAAGCATTCTCTCCTGACATTTCGCCCATATTTATTGTCCATGCGCTGGTGGATTTCAATGGCTTCTCTGTGTAGCCTGAAACGACAGCTGCCAGAGTAGTAGAGCATTTCTGTCTTCTCCAATAATATTCTGCATCCAGGTTGGTTCATGAAGTGTTTTGCTATGGCTGAATTGGTCTGTTTGGGCCTTGCTGCGTTTGTTATTTAGCTTTACTTAACAACACTTGGAACTCAACGCTGTGGGATCCTGGGGGCTGTGGTTTCCATTCCCCAAACTACACGATATCATTCATGGTAGTGCGCCATGAGGCCGGCCGGCCATCTGTGGGGAGGGTTTGAGTGGCGCCTTGGCCTTCTTTCTTTCCTCTTCCTTCCTGCTTCTCTCGGTTGCCATGGAGACGCGGCCTAGGTTGCCATGGAGACGCGGCCTAGCGCGGAGGCGCCTCGGCCGCCCGCCTCCTCGCGTGAAGCCCCGTCCGAGTCGGCCTTGGTCTTCGCGGGCTCCAGCGAGCAGGACGTGGCCCTGGCCAAGACCTTCTGGGATTCGGTGACCCTCCAGCCCCACCTCGAGTCCTGCCTGGCGCCCCGGCGGGGATCCCTCCACAGCGACGCCGGGCCGGCACCCGGGTCCGGCACCGGGTCCAGGAGGCCCTCAAACGGCGGTAGTTCTGGGATTTGTATCTGGAGATTCTGGGAGTTGTAGTCCCCAAATTCTAGGATTTGTATCTGGAGATTCTGGGAGTTGTGGTCCCCAAAGGGGAAACTCTACAGCTCTCGCTTGGGTATCTTTTGAGGCTCCTTCAACTTCTCTATGGCATCCTGGGAGTTGTAGTTTGGCCAGGCAACTAGGGCAGGCCTGGGCAAATTTGGGCCCTCCAGGTGTTTTGGACTCCAACTCCCACAATCCCTAACATCCCAACAGCCAAACCCAATAAGAGCTCATGATAGGGCCTAAATTATAAATTTTTGTAAAGAGCCTTCCGAACAAATACTATGTTGAAAAGGGAAGGTTGGTAATAATATTGTAATGTAATACAATATAATACTAATTATAACACAATATAATAATATTAATTATATATTATATATTACATAGGAGCCTCTGGTGGCCTAGGGGATAAAAGCCTTGTGACTTGAAGGTTGGGTTGCTGACCTGAAGGCTGCCAGGTTCGAATCCCACGCGGGGAGAGCGCGGACGAGCTCTCTCTATCAGTTCCAGCTCCATGCGGGGACATGAGAGAAGCCTCCCACAAGGATGGTAAAACTTCAAAACATCTGGGAGTCCCCTGGGCAACGTCCTTGCAGACGGCCAATTCTCTCACTCCAGAAGCAACTCCGGTTGCTCCTGACACGAAGAGATATATATATATATATATATATATATATATATATATATATATATATCATGTAATACAATAGAGTCTCACATATATACATGTATGGAGCCCTGGTGGCGAAGTGTGTTAAAGCGCTGAGCTGCTGAACTTGCAGACCAAAAGGTCGCAGGTTCAAATCCTGGGAGCGGAGTGAGTGCCTGCTGTTAGCTCCAGCTTCTGCCAACCTAGCAGTTCGAAAACATGCAAGTGTGAGTAGATCAATAGGTACCGCTCTGGCGGGAAGGTAATAGCGTTCCATGCAGTCATGCCTATGGCCACATGACCTTGGAGGTATCTACGGACAACTCCGGCTCTTGGGCTTAGAAATGGAGATGAGTACCAACCCCCAGTCAGACATGACTGGACTTAACGTCAGGGAAAACCTTTACCTTTACTTATATACAGTAGAGTCTCACTTATCCAAGCTAAACGGGCCGGCAGAAGCTTGGATAAGCGAATATCTTGGATAATAAGGAGGGAATAAGGAAAAGCCTATTAAACATCAATTAGTTTATGATTTTACAAATTAAGGACCAAAGCATCATGTTATACAACAAATCTGACAGAAAAAGTAGTTCAATACGCAGTAATGTTATGCTGTAATTACTGTATTTACGAATTTAGCACCAAAATATCATGATATATTGAAAACATTGACTACAAAAATGGCTTGGATTATCCAGAGGCTTGGATAAGTGAGACTCTACTGTATATGCATACACACATGCATATATACATATATACAATATAATTTACAAAAATATATAATAATGTAATGTATTGTATATGCATATAATATTAATAATATTATTTTGTAATACAATATAATACTAATAATACAATATAATAATATTAATTATATATTATATATTACATGTAATATTATTAATAATATTACAATATATAGATATAGTACAATATGGTAAATTATTGCCAGTATTGTGCTATACTAATAATATAATATTGTATGTAAATTTAATTTGTAAGCCGCTCTGAGTCCCCTTCGGGGTGAGAAGGGTGGGATATAAACGTATTAAATAAATAAAATAAATAAATTATCCAAGCTTCATTTATCCAAGGTTCTATATTATCCAACACAGTCTGCCTTTTAGTAGTCAATGTTTTTGTAGTAAATGTTGCAATGTTTTGGTGCTAAATTCGTAAATACAGTAATTACTACATAACATTACTGTGTATTGAACTGCCTTTTCTGACAATTTGTTGTACAACATGATGTTTTGGTGCTTAATTCGTAAAATCATAACATAATTTGATGTTTAATAGGCTTTTCCTTAAACCCTCCTTATTATCCAAGATTTTCGCTTAACCCATGTTAAGCCAGCCCGTTTATGTTGGATAAGTGAGACTCTACTGTATTACTAATAATATTACAGTATAGTGGTATAGTACAATATACCGTAGTAATATATAATGCTAATATTGTGCAATGCTAATAATACTGTATAATTTATTGTATATACATACATATAATTTGTAAACTGCCCTGAGTCCCCTTTGGAGTGAGAAGGGCGGGATATAAACGTAGTAAGTAAACAAATAAATAAATTGAGTGATGCCTTTGCAAAAAGGTAATAATCCTCTAAGCATTTCAGTTCACTGATCTCTCATTTTTTTGGTGTTTTTAGGCAAACATGACAATTCTGCCCGGCCCTCCATCAGCAGTAAGCATCCGGCTTTGCTTTAGCAAGATGCAGTTTTGAATGTGTGCCAATATTTTAGCACGGAATTGATTGGGAAGCGAATCACGGAGGCCTCACGTTTCCCTGACGAAGGGTTTCCTTGTTGGTTTGGTGCCAAACGGCGCAGTCAGTGCTGCCATACAAACCTGGCAGTCGAAGAAGGCAATAAAGTCCTAAGATGCTACAGCGGATGGCATTGGCAGGTCACGTTTTTAATGCCTTCCTTTACATACATATGGGTGGCGCAGCGGATTAAACTGCTGAGCTGTTGAACTTGCTGACTGAAAGGTTGGCGGTTCGAATCCGGGGAGTGGGGTGAGCTCCCGCTGTTAGCCCCAGCTTCTGCCAACCCAGCAGTTCGAAAACATGCAAATATGAGTAGATCAATAGGAATTACTGATTTTCAGATGGATCTTAACACGGAAAAGCTGTTCACATATATGGTAACGGCCGCTAGGATATGTCTAGCAAAATTGTGGAAGACACAAGAAATTCCCTCAACAGAAAAATGGATTTTGAGATTATTAGATATTAAAAACATGGCTTTACTATCACAAATAATATCACAGAACAGTGCTCCAAGACAAAAGACAAATTGGTCCAAATTGAGAGTATATTTATCAAAAGAAAAAGTCAAACTTTTGTAAAATATGTTCAGAAATCACCCTAGGCCCAAAGAGGTATTTGGACGTTTGCTGGTAAACGTTCAAAACTGTGCAGAAGATCTGGAAGGAAAACTTTGTTGATTTGGGACATTTCTTTTGTTTTCTTTTTCCCGCTTACTATCTCTCTACATTCTTCAATCAATCTGTTCTTCACTTTATTACATTGTTCCCCCACTTTTTATGTATATTTAAAATCGTATATAAAAATTAAAAAAAAATAGGGGAAGGTAATGGCACTCCATGCAGTCATGCCAAGTGACCACACAACCTTGGAGGTGTCTATGGACAATGCCGGCTCTTCGGCTTAGAAATGGAGATGAGCACCAACCCCCGGAGTTCTGTTTCTTCTGTTTCTTAGTCTCTTTCTGTGCTGTTTTTTGCCTGGCATTGATAAACAACTTCATTTATCTTGATATCATTGATTGAGCATTTCCCCCTAATTCTTGTTTGATTTAGGAAGAGATGAAGAGAGAAAACTGGGAGCAATCCAAGCTGAGAAGAACGCCATGAAAGAGCAGTACCTGAAGAAGGTGAGATTGGTTTCCTTGTTCGTGGGAATCTGGCCCAAGCCATTTTGCTGCCCGAGGCAGAGCATCAGATACAAATGAAGCCTCTTAGACAAGTCAAATTATCATAATATGTGAGTCAAGAAATCTTCCTTAGTGCTTATTTGTCTTCATAGCTTAAAAATACAATCAAAATATATGAAATAACTACCAATATGCTGACATTTGTGACACCCAGAAAGGGCTTCAGTCTGAATTTGTGTATCAGCGTATGCATCTCTTTACTTATCCGTTGTGAAGAATGTTTGCAAGGGAGTGTCTGGAGTCATGAAATGGAGCCTGCTTTCTCCCAAAGGCTTTCTAGCTGATTATCTCTTCCAGAAACGGAATTGAGATAATTGAATGGTATTATAAATCTGCGGGGGAGAGGAAGACATCCAAGTGGCCTGAGTCGGAGGCATAAAATTAAAAAGAAAGGCACGGCCTCGTATTGCAGGAGGGCTTTGGAAGGGAAAAAAGTCTTCTTTTGATCCCTCCCGGCTGCGTTGTGTGTATAAATCAGTGTTTTCAACCACCGCCCTATTCCTCAGGCGGTGTTTTGGGGCCAGAAATATGTTCCGCCAAGGAAGCCCAACACCACCTAGCAACAAGCGATTCCTAATTACGGATAAGACTGTATGAGAATAATAGTGGTTCTTGTGGCACCTTAAAGATGAATGAACTTTTTATTTATTTTCAACTGGGACTCCTTTAAGATGAAAGTCCCCATGTGGTACACAGCGGAGGTAGATAGATAGATAGATAGATAGATAGATAGATAGATAGATAGATAGATAGACTGAGAGACTGAGAGACTAATAGAAATAAATAGAGAGAATGATGGAAGATAATAATAATAATAATAATAATAATAATATCGGCACATTGGGTGCCGTGCCAAAAGATCTCAGCCGGCATTTGGAAACAATAGAAATTGACAAAATTACGATCTGTCAACTGCAAAAGGCCACCCTGCTGGGATCTGCGCGCATCATCCGAAAATACATCACACAGTCCTAGACACTTGGGAAGTGTTCGATTTGTGATTTTGTGATACGAAATCCAGCATATCTATCTTGTTTGCTGTGACATAATAAAATAATAATAATATAATCTCATTTGCTGTGTCATACTCTGTCTTTATGTCAATAATAATAATAATAATCCGGGCCAGCAAACACCTCCCAACAGTGGATTCCTCCAGGCAGGAAGTAGCCAGGCTTTGAAGCTGCAAGGCTTTTCAGTGCTAATCAAGGTGGCCAATTGCAACATTCTCCCACCCTGGACACTATTCCACAGATATATAAACCCAACTTGCCTGGTTTCCAACAGATCTCACAAACTCCGAGGATGCCTGCAATAGATGCAGGTGAAACGTCAGGAGAGAATGCTTCGGGAATATGGCCAGACAGCCTGGAAAACACACAGCAACCCAATAATTTATTTATTTATTTTGTGTCAAAAGCATTGCATAATAATAACAACTTTTATTTATATCTTGCCCTCTCTCCAAAAGGACTTGCGGCAGCTAGTGATAGTGAAAGAGAGTGATAGGGATAGATAGATGGTGATAGAAAGAGAGCTAGTGATAGAGTTGGATAGATAGATAGATAGATAGATAGATAGATAGATAGATAGATAGATAGATAGATAGATAGATGGTCCATGCCTTAGTTACCTCTAGACTGGACTACTGTAATGCGCTCTACGTGGGGCTTCCCTTGAAGACGGCCCGGAAGTTACAGCTGGTCCAACGTTCGGCCGCCAGACTAATAACGGGGGCGAGTTACAGGGAGAGATCTACTCCCCTGTTTAAGGAGCTCCACTGGCTGCCGTTCATCTTCCGGTCCCAATTCAAGGTGCAGACCATCATTTATAAAGCCCTAAACGGTTTGGGACCCGCCTACCTTCGTGACCGTATCTCCTACCATAAACCTGCCAGATCTCTCCGATCATCAGGGGAGGCCCTCCTGTCGCCACTACCTATATCTCAGGCCCGCCTTGTAGGAACAAGGGAGAGGGCCTTTTCTGCTGTGGCCCCCCGCTTGTGGAACTCGCTGCCCATTGAAATCAGGCAAGCCCCCACCCTTTTAGCCTTCAGGAAAGATTTAAAAACATGGCTCTTCCGGTGCGCTTTCGGAGAGTAAATGTTCTTTGCTACTCCCCCCAATATTTATCCTCTAGACTGGTTCACTATCTGACGTCCCTGTCCCTCGAGGTTTTTATTCTGATCCCTTTCTCACCCAGAGTTTTTAATTTTTAATCTAGTTTTTTAACTGTAGTGTTCATGCGGCCCGCCCTTGTTATACTGCTGTTTTGATCTTATGTTGTACTGTTTATTTTATGTATTGTATTATTTAATTGCATTATGATATGGTTATATTGTATTGTCCTGGGCATGGCCCCATGTAAGCCGCCCCGAGTCCCCATTGGGGAGATGGTGGCGGGGTATAAATAAAGTTTTATTATTATTATTATTATTATTATTATTATTATTATTATTATTATTATAGATAGATAGATAGATAGATAGATTGTGAGAGAAGTAGAGAGGTTCCATATGTTCCCAAAGCTCCTAGAGTATATAGAGGGCATTTCCATCAAATTAAAATTTTGCATAAAAATCCTCTTTTGCCTCTAGATGCCTTTTAGAGACATTTCCGCCCCATTTGGGGCCCATCCTTGTTTTTGTTTTTTTACTGGTTGGGAGCACATCAGTTATGGGATTAACCAGGAAATCAACTGTGTTTTATTTTTGTGAAGAAAGACCATATTGCTTCATTAACCCCTGAAATGCTCTCAGCATATTTGGCATCAATGTGCCAAGACTGCGAAGACGAAGACAAGCCATTCTCTAGTTAAACGAACCACAGAGTCTCTAGAACCACAGAGTATCCTGCCTCTTAACTAGAGAGCGTTGCAGCAATTTTTAGTATTTCACCCCCCTTCCCTTTAACATAAAACACTTTCTGTATTAATCCCGGGAAGGCAGCCAAAGGGGATGAAAAGTGCTGAGGTTTGCAGACGGGTTTCTTTTCTTTTCTTTTTGCTCGCTGGCATTCCTACTTATTGCAATTAATAACTGTATAATGGATTTCATCCCTTAGCAGCCCGTTGGAAATGGGATGAGTGGGAGAAACGAGTCTGTTCTCCTATTATTATTATATTATTTTATGAAATAACTCTGTGGCATTGAGACTGGTCAGCTTTGGGCATCATAGGTTGCTAGTTAGTTTTGCCTGGGAAATTATTCTATAGAGTTATAGAAGATATTGATCAGTTCACCTCCTTCTCAGTAGAAGCAATTCTCCCGTGTACATTTTGGTTTAATTGTTCCATATCACCTTTATACCTGGAATTAATATGTACTGTACTATGCATACATACATATACATATACAGTAGAGTCTCACTTATCCAACATTCGCTTATCCAACGTTCTGGATTATCCAATGCATTTTTGTAGTCAATGTTTTCAATACATCGTGATATTTTTGTGCTAAATTTGTAAATACTGCATATTGAACTACTTTTTCTGTCAAATTTGTTGTATAACATGATGTTTTGGTGTTTAATTTGTAAAATCATAACCTAATTTGATGTTTAATAGCCTTCTCCTTAATCTTTCCTTGTTATCCAATGTATTCGCTTATCCAATGTTCTGCCGGCCCGTTTATGTTGGCTAAGTGAGACTCTACTGTATATATATACACAATGCAAATGGTTCAAGTGGTGTTTATTGGTGTTACAGCCCATAGAGAAAAGAATTTAGTTAGGTTGCTGTGAGTTTTCCGGGCTGTGTGGCCATGTTCCAGAAGCATTCTCTCCTGATGTTTCGCCCCCCATCTATGGCAGGCATCCTCAGAGTTGTGAGGTCTGTTGGAAACTAGGCAAGTGGGGTTTATATATCTGTAAAATAATGTCCAGGGTGTGAGAAAGCACTCTTGTGAATGTTGCCATTGGCCATCTTGATTAGCACTGAAAAGCCTTGCAGCTTCAAAGCCTGGCTGCTTCCTGCCTGGAGGAATCCATTGTTGGGAGGTGTTCGCTGGCCCTGATGATGATGATGATTATTATTATTATTATTATTATAATTATTATTATTGACACAATAAGGCAAGTGTGAATGTTGCCATTGGCCACCTTGATTAGTATTGAATAGCCTTGCAGCTTCAAAGCCTGGTTGCTTTCTGCCTGGGAGGAATCCTTTGTTGGGCAGTGTTAGCTGGCCCTGATGGTTGTCTGTCTGGAATTCCCCTGTTTTCTGAGTGTTGTTCATAATTTACTGTCCTGATTGCATATAGAACACAGTTCTATAAAAGATACATATTAAAATATCTTTCTATAAAATACATATTAAATAAACAGAGTCTAAAAACACACATAAAATTATCCAAAGTCACAAAGGCGATGTTAAGAGAAATAAATCCTATTGGCAGGAATGGCTTACATCCCTTCAGCTGATTGAAACTACTGTGAAAGGAGTCCACAGATTCGTTTCTGTTCGTTTCAGTATCGTAAACGTGTTGCATTGTGTTTTTTAGGCAAAGAAGAGGGAGGAGATTATTGCCTTGCTGAGAAAGCAACGGGAAGAAAGGTTGACGGTGAGACAGAGGATTAATTTGTTCTCTCGTACTTTCTTTGAGCTCCGCCGAGGGAGGCGAGAGCATACACAACGCAACGGAAGAAACTGTAGTCGCAGAGATGGCCGCATTAGCCTGGGCGCAAAGGAATCCAGAGACTAACTGGTTTATGCGCTTGCAGACTCCGCTAATGCTTAGTTTGGCTTTGTGGGTAGCCACAATGGGATGTGTGCGTACGCAAAGCGGAGCGCTCTACCCTCAAGTGAGTCTCGGCTATTCCGGTCTGTGGAAAACTTTGACGAAGGCATGGATTTAAAGCTCTATTTAAAGGAGATCGCCATGCGTGCTGTTTATAAAAAGCCGACGAGTAGCAGGTGTGAATGGTCCATTTTTGGGAGAAAGCGAGAGGAAAGAGTGGGTGGCTTCAGAGATTTAAAAAAAAATAACTCTGCTTATTTTGCAGAAGGAGGCTCATCTGAACAGGCCGACCAAAATGCAGGAAAGGTAACAGAACCGAAGGGGCTTTCTTTGAACGAATTTCTATTTGTGTAAATCAGAAATTATTTGAGGACACTCAACAAGTGTTCAGACTCTTCTAAGGCTCCAAATGAATAGTTAGAAATGCAAAATGAAGTCAACATGAGGCTATGTTGTTCCACAGCCTTAAGCTTGACTCAGTGTTCACGCATTCTATTTGCAAGCATCACTGCAATCGGCCTAATTGAAACGAAGCAAGAGGGCAATGAGAATAAGATTGGATGGCTTTGAAAGCCCCGTCTTTTGCAGACTAGTTTTCTGGGAAAGCAGCCTTGGCACCTCACCCTCCTTGACTCAGCAGTTTCCTTCCTTTTAATGTAGTCGAGGACTGCATTGATCTCAGATAATGTCACTAGGTCTTGCGCAAAAACGCACACTTCGGACCAACTTGTTGCGATAGTTAAGCCCCCCCCCCTTTTTAAAATAAGGCTGGGATTCTTTTATATACTGCCATATAAAATCCAGATTATCTGCTTTGAACTGAATATATAGAAGTGTCAACTATAATACAGTTCAAAGCAAATAATGTGAATCATCTGGATTATATGGCAGTGTAGAAGGGGCCACACTGTCTCCTCAGAGTCCATTGGAGGTTCCTCCTTTGGAGGCTTTTAAGCAGAGGCTGGCCATCTTTCCATAGGGCTTTGATTGTGCTATTCCTGCAGGGCAGGGGAGAGCTGGACTGGATGCCTCTCGGGGTTTCTTCGAAGTCTGTGTTCCTATGATTCTATGACAGGCAGACCATCCTTTGGGAGGGCTTTGATGGTGTCCCTCCTGGCACAATAACTTTGGACTGGATGGCCCTTGGAGTCTCTTCATAGTCTATGATCCTTTGAGTCTATGACAGGCTGGCTATCAGTTGGGAGGGCTTTGATTATGTCCTTCCTGGCGGAATGGTGTTAGACTGGATGACCCTTGGGGTCTCTTCCAAGTTTATGATCCTTTGAGTCTATGACAGGCTGGTCATCTGTCAGGGCTCTGATTATATCCTTCCTGGCGGAATGGGATTGGAGTGGATGGCCCTTGGGGTCTCTTCCAAGTCTATAATCTTATGATTCTATGACAGTAGGCCATCTGTTGCAAGGGTTTTGATGGTGTACTTCCTGGCAGAATGGGGTTAGACTGGATAGCCTTTGGAGTCTCTTCCAAGTCTGCTCCTATGATTCAGTGATAGGCTGGCCATCTGTTGCAAGGGCTTTGATGGTGTCCTTCCTAGCAGAATGGGGTTAGACTGGATGGCCCTTGGGGTCTTTTCCAAGTCTATGATCTTAAGCCTTTGCGGGATCTACTTTAGCAGACACAACGACACACAAAAGCTTTTGTTGGGTTTTAAGACCCTTCAAAGTTCTGTTGCAGTTTAACATGGCTATCCCTGAAAATCTTCATAACTGAGTTTGGAAACTATTTGTATGTCAATCTTTACATATCACAGACGTATGCGACAGATGGCTCTCCGTCCTTTCTGGGCATTTTCTCGTAGACACTCCCTTGGTTGCCCCTCCGGCTAAATATAGCCAAGACCGAACAGTCCCCTTCCTGTTCTGTTTCTCCCCCCTTGGAAATGGCCTCCCCCTTTCCCTCCTTCTCATGAGATCTTGGAGGTCTGAGACGACACTGTCAATGGGCGGCATTGACATGTTGGAAAAAGCAGCTGTGGCTTGAGAGTGTCCCCTGAATGGGAGGGTCAGCACCAAACAAGACTGTGGTTTCAATTGGGTCTCGAATACAAAGATAATCCCTTATTTAATGTTGTTTTGATATTATTATTATTATTATTATTATTATTATTATTATTATTATTATCCTGTTTTGCATTTTATGCCATCTCAGCCTTATCATAAGTCACTTTGGAGGAAAGGCAAGATGTGTTTGTGTGTGTGTATATATATATATATATATATATACAGTAGAGTCTCACTTATCCAAGGTTCTGGATTATCCAACGTATTTCTGTAGACAATGTATTATTGTATTTACGAATTTAGCACCAAAATATCACGATATATTGAAAATAAATCTATTTAGGGTCAATCAACACAGGCATAAAAACCTAGACTCATTCTAAACTAAACTTCCATCCTTAGCTCCCTAGAATCATAGAATCATAGAATAGCAGAGTTGGAAGAGACCTCATGGGCCATCCAGTCCAACCCCCTGCCAAGAAGCAGGAAATCTCATTCAAAGCACCCCCGACAGATGGCCATCCAGCCTCTGCTTAAAAGCCTCCACCACACTCCAGAGCAGAGAGTTCCACTGCTGAACGGCTCTGACAGTGAGGAAGTTCTTCCTGATGTTCAGGTGGAATCTCCTTTCCTGTAGTTTGGAGCCATTGTTCCACTTCAAACATTGCCCACGGGATGCCCAGATGTGTTACCATTCTCCTGGGAGGCTTCTCTCATGTCCCCACATGGGAAGCTAGAGCTGACAGGCAGGAGCTCACCCTGATTCGAACCACCAACCTTCAGGTCAACAACCCAACCTTCAGGTTAACATGTGTTGTCAAAGGCTTTCATGGCCAGGATCACAGGGTTGTTGTATGTTTTCCAAGCTGTCTGGACATATTCCAGAAGCATTCTCTCCTGACATTTCGCCCACATCTGTGGCAGGCATCCTCAGAGGTTGTGAGGTATGGAGAAACTCAGCAAGGAAGGTTTATATATATCTGTGGAAAGTCCAGGGTGAGAGAAGAACTCTTTGTCAGTGTGAATGTTGTAGTTAGCATTGAATAGCTTCATCTCCTGGCTACTTACTGACTGGGGGCTTCCTTTGTTCAGAGTCGTTAACAGTTCAGCAGAAGGGTTTAACCCAGGCATGGGCAAACTTTTTTTGCCTTGGGGCAAAGGAGGGAGGGGGGCCAGGCACGTGCTGGGTAGAGTGGGCCCAAAATATTATGATATATTGAAAACATTGACTACAAAAATGTGTTGGATAATCCAGAACCTTGGATAAGCGAGTGTTGGATAAGTGAGACTCTACTGTATTTGGACCCATGGCTCCATTGAGTCCTAGTCTCCAGGGCAGCAGGAATCGAGCCCATTCCTTCTTCCTTAGGACAATATTTTAAGGTCTGATCAAAGCGTGACTTCCTTTGATTTTGACACTATATCCGTACTGATGCAGACTAGAATGACATTGGCTTTTTTAGCTGCTGCATCATATTATCGGCTCAAGTTCATTTTGTGGTCCACTACGACTCGAAAACTTTTTCACTCTGTTGCCAATCCAGATGTCAGCCCTCCTGTATTATAGACACATACACATGCATGCATATACAGTAGAGTCTCACTTATCCAACGTAAAAGGGCCGGCAGAACGTTGGATAAGCGAATATCTTGGATAATAAGGAGGGATAAAGGAAAAGCCTATTAAACATCAAATTAGGTTAGGATTTTACAAATTAAGCACCAAAACATCATGTTATACAACAAATTTGACAGGAAAAGCAGTTCAATATGCAGTAATGTTATGTAGTAATTACTGTATTTACGAATTTAGCACCAAAATATCATGATGTATTGAAAACATTGACTACAAAAATGGCTTGGATAATCCAGAACCTTGGATAAGCGAGGCTTGTGGAACTCTACTGTATATTCACGGACATATATATATATATGCTATTATCTTTATTTATATCCCTTATAGGAGCCGTGGTGGCGTAATGGGTTAAATCCTTGTGCCGGCTGGACTGCTGACCTGAAGGTTGGCGGTTCGAATACACTAGACGGGGTTAGCTCTCATCTGTTAGCTCTAGCTTGCAGAGACATGAGAGAAATCTCCCAGCAGGATGGTAACACATCCGGGCGTCCCCTGGGCAACGTCTCTGTAGACAGCCAATTCTCTCGGACTGTATGTTTTGAAAGACAAGACGAGAAGTGGCTACTAGATTATTGGATTTCACCCCTGACAGATGGCCATCTAGCCTCAATCTTGTTAATAATAATAATAATAATAATAATAATAATAATAATAATAACAACAATAATAATAATAATAATAATAATAATAATAATAATAATAAGAGGGTTGGAAGAGACCCCTTGGGCCATTTAGCCCAATCCCTGACAGATGGCCTACCAGCTTCAATGTTAATAATAATAATAATAATAATAATAATAATAATAATAATAATAATAATAAATAGGATTGGAAGAGACCCCTTGGGCCATTTAGTCCAACCTCCTTCTGCCTTTGTGCACCAAAAGCACAAGCAAAGCACCCCTGACAGATGGCCACCCAGCCTCAATGTTGTTGATAATAATAATAATAATAATAATAATAATAATAATAATAATAATAATAATAAAGAGGGTTAGAAGAGACTGAACTGCAAAAGGCCACCCTACTGGGATCTGCACGCATCATCCGAAAATACATCACACAGTCCTAGACACTTGGGAAGTGTTCAACTTGTGATTTTGTGAAACGAAATCCAGCATATCTATCTTGTTTGCTGTGTCAAAATAATAATAATAATAATAATAATAATAATAATAATAATAATAATAATAATAATAATAATAATAATGGGATCTGCGCGCATCATCCGAAAATACATAATAAAGAGGGTTGGCCATTGAGTCCAGCCCCCTTCTACTTTGTATCTCTCTGTTGTTAACCTTCGCGATCTTCTGATATTTATCTTTTTTCGAAAGCCATGTCTTGTAATTAGAATCCATCTCTTGATCTCGAGAGGCCGCGGGCGTCAAATCAGGGTTGCTTAAAAGCAATTACATTTTGATATTGAAAATCTGTACACACAAATGTAGTATCATTTCCAATTAAAACTAGTAATGAATTTTGTGCCCGCAGAGACAGGGGGCCAAAGCAGGATATGCTTGCCTTCTAGGATGAGACGGAAACACATGTAAAACAAATTTAAACAGCTTGGAAGTAACTAGTTAGGGATACTAACTACTTTATTTTATTTACCGTATATACTCGAGTATAAGCCGACCCGAATATAAGCCGAGGCACCTAATTTTACCACAAAAAAATGGGAAAACATTGACTCCAGTATAAGCCGAGAGCAGTAAATTTCAGAAATAAAAATAGAAACCAATAAAATTACATTAATTGAGGCATCCGTAGGTTAAATGTTTTTGAATGCTTACATAAAGCTCTAATTTAAGATAAGACTGTCCAACTCTGATCAAATCATTATTCTCATCTTCTTCAATGTCAATGTGCTTATGTATCCTTTTAATAATAATAGAGTAAAATAATACATGTAATACTAGCAATAATAATATCAGAGTGAAATAATAAATGTATTAAATCACTATTCTCATCTTCTTCAATGTCAATGTGCTTATGTAGCCTTTTAATAATAATAGAGTAAAATAATACATGTAATACTAGCAATAATAATATCAGAGTGAAATAATAAATGTATTAAATCATTATTCTCATCTTCTTCAATGTCAATGTGCTTATGTGTCCTTTTAATAATAATAGAGTAAAATAATACATGTAATAATAATAATAATAATAATAATAATAAATACAGGAAAATAATACATGTAATAATAATAATAATAATAATAATAATAATAATAATAATAATACAAACAGGAAAATAATACATGTAATAATAATAAATAGAGTAGAATAATGAATGCAATACAGTAGAGTCTCACTTATCCAACATAACCAGGCCGGCAGAACGTTGGATAAGCGAATATGTTGGATAATAAGGAGGGATTAAGGAAAAGCCTATTAAACATCAAATTAGGTTATGATTTTACAAATTAAGCATCAAAACATCATGTTATACAACGAGTTTGACAGAAAAAGTAGTTCAATACGCAGTAATGCTATGTAGTAATTACTGTATTTACGAATTTAGCACCAAAATGTCACGATGTATTGAAAACATTGACTACAAAAATGCGTTGGATAATCCAGAATGTTGGATAAGTGAGACTCTACTGTAATAATAAGATCAGAGTGAAATAATAAATGTATTATTAATAATAAAAATAGAGTAAAATAAATGTAATAGTAGCAACAATAATAGAGAAAATAATACATGTAATAATAAGATCAGAGTGAAATAATAAATGTATTATTTATAATAAAAGTAGAGTAAAATAAATGTAATAGTAGCTACAATAATAGAGAAAATAATAAATGTAATAATAATCATAATAAGATCAGAGTGAAATAATAAATGTATTAATAATAAAAATGGAGTAAAATGTAATAGTAGCAACAATAATAGAGAAAATAATAAATGTAATACAGTAGAGTCTCACTTATCCAACGTAAAAGGGCTGGCAGAACGTTGGATAAGCGAATATGTTGGATAATAAGGAGGGATTAAGGAAAAGCCTATTAAACATCAAATTAAGTTATGATTTTACAAATTAAGCACCAAAACATCATGTTATACAAAAGATTTTACAGAAAAAGTAGTTCAATACACATTAATGCTATGTAGTAATTACTGTATTTACAAATTTAGCACCAAAATATCACGATGTATTGAAAACATTGGATAATCCAGAACGTTGGATAAGCAAGTCTTGGATAAGTGAGACTCTACTGTAATAATAATAAGATCAGAGTGAAATAATAAATGTATTAATAATAATAAAAATAGAGTAAAATAAATGTAATAGTAGCAACAATAATAGAGAAAAATAATAAATGTAGTAATACCAATAATAATAGAGAAAAATAATAAATGTACCGTATATTCTCGAGTATAAGCTGACCCAAATATAAACCAACCAGGACCCTCACCTGAGTATAAGCCGAGCGGGGCTTTTTCAGTCTTAAAAAAAGGGCTGAAAAACTAGGCTTATACTCAAGTATATACAGTATATTTTATTTTATTTGTAATTAGTTAGGCAAAATTAAGTGGCATGACAACCTTCAACAGTCTTTGGTGTAACTTAAAAAAACACATGCTTACATACATTCACAATTGCAGTACTACACAACTAAGCATAGGACAGAACTATGGAAAATGCTATAGTTCCAGGTGTATTTGAGTACAAGGTGAGCTACAGGTGCAGAACATTATTAATTTACTTGGACAAGAGCTAGAAGCCTTTGGCTCCATGTAACTGCTTCCTCCATCTTTTCAAGTCATTGTCTGAGAAGAAAGCAGAAGGTGAGCTCTGTTTTGGGAAATTATCTTTAACTTCCTGATTATTTTGAGCCTGGAAACAGAAAGGCAACAATGGATGCAGATTTTGTAAGGCTGGGGTTATGATGCTGCCATATACTTACATACAGTTAATTTGTTTTTCTATATATGGGGCTTAGTGCGAATATTTGCATTCATGCTTGTTAGTCGAAGAATATATTCAAGGTAGTTGGAAGTGAAGGAGAACACAACATATTCAGGTAATAATAAGTAAAGGTTTTCCCCTGACATTAAGTCTTGATGTGTCCAACTCTGGGGGTTGGTGCCCATCGTTTCTAAGCCCAAGAGCTGGCATTGTCCATAGACACCTCCAAAGTCATGTGGCCGGCATGACTAAATGGAGCATTGTTACATTCCAGCCGGAGCAGTACCTATTGATCTACTCACATTTCCATGTCCATAGACACCTCCAAGTCATGTGGCCATTGGCATGACTGAATAGAGCACTGTTACCTTCCCACCGGAGCAGTACCTATTGATCTACTCACATTGGCATGTCCATAGACACCGCCAAGGTCATGTGGCCATTGGCATGACTGCATGGAGCGCCATTCCCTTCCCACCGGAGCAGTACCTATTGATCTACTCACATTGGCATGTCCATAGACACCTCCAAGTCATGTGGCCGGCATGACTGAATGGAGCACTGTTACCTTCCCACCGGAGCAGTACCTATTGATCTACTCACATTGGCATGTCCATAGACACCTCCAAGTCATGTGGCCGGCATGACTGAATGGAGCACTGTTACCTTCCCACCGGAGCAGTACCTATTGATCTACTCACATTGGCATGTCCATAGACACCTCCAAGTCATGTGGCCGGCATGACTGAATAGAGCGCTGTTACCTTCCCACCGGAGCAGTACCTATTGATCTACTCACATTGGCATGTCCATAGACACCTCCAAGTCATGTGGCCGGCATGACTGAATGGAGCACTGTTACCTTCCCACCGGAGCAGTACCTATTGATCTACTCACATTGGCATGTCCATAGACACCTCCAAGTCATGTGGCCGGCATGACTGAATAGAGCGCTGTTACCTTCCCACCGGAGCAGTACCTATTGATCTACTCACATTGGCATGTCCATAGACACCTCCAAGTCATGTGGCCGGCATGACTGAATGGAGCACTGTTACCTTCCCACCGGAGCAGTACCTATTGATCTACTCACATTGGCATGTCCATAGACACCTCCAAGTCATGTGGCCGGCATGACTGAATAGAGCGCTGTTACCTTCCCACCGGAGCAGTACCTATTGATCTACTCACATTGGCATGTCCATAGACACCTCCAAGTCATGTGGCCGGCATGACTGAATGGAGCACTGTTACCTTCCCACCGGAGCAGTACCTATTGATCTACTCACATTGGCATGTCCATAGACACCTCCAAGTCATGTGGCCGGCATGACTGAATAGAGCGCTGTTACCTTCCCACCGGAGCAGTACCTATTGATCTACTCACATTGGCATGTCCATAGACACCTCCAAGTCATGTGGCCGGCATGACTGAATGGAGCACTGTTACCTTCCCACCGGAGCAGTACCTATTGATCTACTCACATTGGCATGTCCATAGACACCTCCAAGTCATGTGGCCGGCATGACTGAATAGAGCGCTGTTACCTTCCCACCGGAGCAGTACCTATTGATCTACTCACATTGGCATGTCCATAGACACCTCCAAGTCATGTGGCCGGCATGACTGAATGGAGCACTGTTACCTTCCCACCGGAGCAGTACCTATTGATCTACTCACATTGGCATGTCCATAGACACCTCCAAGTCATGTGGCCGGCATGACTGAATAGAGCGCTGTTACCTTCCCACCGGAGCAGTACCTATTGATCTACTCACATTGGCATGTCCATAGACACCTCCAAGTCATGTGGCCGGCATGACTGAATGGAGCACTGTTACCTTCCCACCGGAGCAGTACCTATTGATCTACTCACATTGGCATGTCCATAGACACCTCCAAGTCATGTGGCCGGCATGACTGAATAGAGCGCTGTTACCTTCCCACCGGAGCAGTACCTATTGATCTACTCACATTTGCATATCCGTAGACACCTCCAAAGTCATGTGGCCATTGGCATGACTGAATGGAGCGTTGTTACCTTCCTGCCAGAGCAGTACCTATTCATCTACTCACATTTATATGATTTCAAACTGCTAGGTTGGCAGAAGCTGGGGCTAACAGCGGGGCTCCGCTCCCCAGATTCGAACCTGTGACCTTTCGGTCCACAAGTTCAGCAGCTCAGCACTTTAACACGCTGCACGACCAGGGGTTCCTTCAGGTAATAATAATAATAATAATAATATATAATAATATTTTCTCATCCAAAAATACATCACACAGTCCTAGACACTTGGGAAGTGTTCGATTTGTGATTTTGTGATATGAAATCCAGCATATCTATCTTTTTTGCTGTGTCATACAATAAAATAATAATAATAATAATAACAATAATAATAATAATAATAATAATAATAATACATCACACAGTCCTAGACACTTGGGAAGTGTTCGACTTGTGATTTTGTGATACGAAATCCAGCATATCTATCTTGTTTGCTGTGTCATACAATAAAATAATAATAATAATAATAATAATAATAATAATAATAATAATAATAATACATCACACAGTCCTAGACACTTGGGAAGTGTTCGACTTGTGATTTTGGGATACGAAATCCAGCATATCTATCTTGTTTGCTGTGTCATACAATAAAATAATAATAATAATAATAATAATAATAATAATAATAAATCACACAGTCCTAGACACTTGGGAAGTGTTCGATTTGTGATTTTGTGATATGAAATCCAGCATATCTATCTTTTTTGCTGTGTCATACAATAAAATAATAATAATAATAATAATAATAATAATAATAATAATAAATCACACAGTCCTAGACACTATAAACAGTATAACTAGTGATTTTGGAAATGATAGGTCCAAATATCTGGAGTGCCAAAGCATTTCCTCCTTTGGAATATAGCATAAGATTTCAATAATGAATAGGAGGTGTTCTGGAGGATGAGTTATATAATTTATTTGATGTAATTTATCTTGCTGAGTGGAGAAGGTATAATTGTGTGTGATAATGACAATCTTTTAATTATGGTTAAAATTCAAAGAGCTGTGTCTGTATCAGACTGGTATTCTTGTGTTTTTTCCTCTCATTCAGTGTGATGCCAAAATGTTCTGATTATCTAGGCTTTTCTGGTATTCCAGTTTATTAATTACGCAGAAATTGCATAAAAGCTGGCTAAATAGTAGTTTACACATTGCTACCCAAATACTTTTATTTTTGGGTGCTTCTTCACCATTCAAGTAGCATGTCTCTCTACATCAATGGAAATTGATCCATAGAAATATCACTAAAAACAGGTGGGCCATTTCCTGTGGACCCTGCCCAAGGAACCTTACCTAAATAATCACATCCTGGAAATGGATTTCCAGCTATCTTTAGTTTCATTTTGCGGAGCATGGTGGGCTACACTCTGTTCAGGTGTGCAGATTGGCTTCCAGCACCACCAAACTTGTCTATTTTTCAGTTAAGACAGTGAAAATAGAACATTACTTTTTAAAATTGGTTTTTGTTACTGTTGTGTTTTGAGCTTCTAATAAGCTCTTCACTTAAACCAATGTGATAAAGTGGTTTGAGCACAGGATTATGATTCTGGAGATCAGAGTTCACATCTGCACTTGGCCATGGAATTCTATTGGGTAACCTTGGGCAAATGACATTCTCTCTCAAGGCAAACTCCTTCTGAACAAATCCTGCCATGAAGAAAGCCATGTGATAGGTATACTTTAGGGTTGCCATAAGACAGAAATGAAAAGACAACAAAAACAAGAGCGCTTCACTTTCCTGTTTTTCAAGAATAAGTATTACTTTTCAGTTACTTAAAAATATTGAATGCTGAGGTACAAAATGTATTTATATAGCCTGAAATATCATTAAAAACAAATGTACACAGGGTAGGATGTAAAATTTTCCATTGGATTAGTAAGAGAATAGTATTATATGCTGCTGAAAGCTGCCTTCTTGACTGCTGGCAATGTTACACAAGGAGCGTGTCAGAATATTTTTAAAATTTTTGAAATGGCACTTTTAAATTCAGCTCAGAAGAATCTGTAGCTTAAGGAGTTTGATTGTCACCATCTGGCTGACTACCTGTCACTAGCCAGCGTTCCAGGACATTGGAGGTGCCTCTTTACTTTCCAAAATAGGAGGCACATTTTTATTAGAAGGGACTTTTAGTTGAGATTGAAGAAGGAAAAAAAATCTATCATTTTTAAAATTCTTTCTCCTATTGGGTCAGAATCAATGCACATAGCACAAAACTGCTGAGAAGCAATCTGTAATTCTAACAATGCAAAGTGCTGTGGTTCATGTGCTGGGACTAAGACAGGATACAGATTTATTGATTGACTGACTGACTGACTGAATGAATGAATGAATCCTGCCTCACATGGAGAACTATTATACTGGGGAATTTTGTTTTTCACATTTTTGTAAACCATTGCATGTTAAAATATAAACATTTCTGCAGTAAGTGTATTTACTATTATATGCAAAACATCCTTAAGATATATTTCCCCATCAAAATGCAATGTTACAAGTGCTTGATTAAAACCGGGTAAAGTTTAAATGGGACGAGCAAAGTGGACTTCCAGAGTCCCCTGAAGTTAAAAAAAAAAAAACAACAACAACCCATATGCCCTTTTTTAAAAGCAAGAAGTGACCCTGGCTCACTTCCTTTTGGTTGAAAAAAACTTCACCTGGGCCTAAAATCTGCAAGGAGTTTCCCCAAAAACATGGCAAAATCTTCCCAGAGGGTATTTGGAGATAATACATTATTTTTTCTATTTTTATTATTATAGTGAGGTAGGGTGTGGCTATCTGAGGTTTCCTGGGAGGCCAGTGCAGCTTACTAGACCCCTATAGCAGTCTGTTTCGGATGGGGAAAGGTGTAGTTGGAGCAATGTTGAGGAGGTGTTTCCAGCTTACTTTGGGTCAAGTTGTAACTTAGTTTGGGAGCAAAACATCAATTACTGTAATGTGGTTGTTTTAAGGATAGACAGTGACACATTTAGAGATTGTTTTGTGGAATTTTTTGTACATAGGAATTCTTCATACATAGAAGAATTTTCATCCTTCCCATGTTTTCTCCTCATTCCATGACATATCACAATGTGAATGCATTCATGATGTATATTCTTCATTCCATATTGCCTTTTAATTAAGCCTTAGGAATTAAGAGCTTTTGCGGGCTTTGAAGCAACTGGCCTAAATACCAACCTGCAAATACCGTTCAAAGTACTGCTGAAGCAGTCTGTGTGCAGTTGACATTTGCTAGTGTTGTTAAAACCATCCATCCTTGCTAAGTATCTTTCTGTCTTACAAATGCTGTCTTAAACCTTTCCCCCCCCAGATCTTTCCAAAGTGAGACTCATGAGGTTTGACAACCCTCTTCTGGGCCCCCGCCATGTTCCTGTCCTTGGAAAAGAAGATGCTGAGAAATCTCCCATTTTAGACCAAGCTATCTTTCACATAGACCTAGCAGAGAAACGGGTCCGTCTCATCGAGAACGGGCGGACTACCGATATTGGGGATACGCTTGTCTATATTGTTAATTAGATTTTTCACAACATTGGCTTAATTGGTACTGAGTCTTAAAACATGCTTTTAAAAAACATTTGACAATTTTCAAGATAAAAAGTGGTCAAACTTAATTCCAGCTGGTGGGGCATAGGAGGGAACATTAAAATGATTTTTAGGTCAAGCTCATGAAATTGTCCAGTGTGGTTATAATAAATCTATTTTCCATCCTTTTGGCTTTTCTTGAAAATAAGAATCTCCTTAACTCAAATCATGAAGCAACTGAAAACATTTCTTTCATGCTTTTTTTTGAAAAAGTAATAAAATGAGACTGGAGTTATACTGGATTTCCGGAGTTTAAAGTGGAACAGTCATAGCTGAAAGACGTTGGCGGTCTTCTACTTTGGGATGCCGTTTTCTCTTGAGAAAGGTGGTTTTGGCAGATCGGTCCTCCCAGTAGTTCCCAGTAGTTGCCATGTTTATGAAGAATGATAGGTTTATCCTAACTGATGTGGTAAAGTTCACACACCTAATTGGGGTCAAATAGGGAACTGTTATCTTCATTTAACTACCTATCATTCTGAGACTTTACATAGAGGCGATGGTTCTGATAGAAGCTGCATTAACATGTTGCTCTCAAAAGTATGAGCCAAGGCGAAGTAAATTACACAGTAACAAGATGCACTGTTCCAGGACATATTTAAACAGTTATTACAAGGACTGTACCTATATAATCAATCTCATACAGATGTTGAGGATGATAACACCATTGCGGATGGGAATGAAGATGAAGCAATAACAAAGAAGGCCAGCAGGATGGTGCCCACCGTGAGGAGTGGCTGCCAGGCTGGGAGGCGCTGTAACTTGAAGGCTGTCTTGTCCAGCTTGTGGCTCTTGACGGTGTCTCCGACAGACCTGCCTGCTCTGGACAACCTGCCACCACTGCTTTCCCTGGACATGCCCGGAGGAAACACCCAACAGATGCCTGTCCACCACTGCCTCCATGTAATTACCATGGAGACACTTTTCTGCCCCTACATGGATGGAAATCTTGAAGGGCATGGTCTTTTCCTTTTTCTGCTGCACTTAGCCTTAGGTGCCTAAACCCAGTATGGTGGAAGGGGGGAGAAGAGACTGAGTTTTGCTCCTTGCTCCATTAAAGGAACCTCGTAATGTGAAATATTTCATGTTTTATCCAAAGCAATGGGCAAAGGACCATACTTCAGAGAGGTGGAGCTAAAAGGTGTTTCTGCTTTAAACTACAGAGAGCTGCTACCAGTTAGTGCTGCTGGTGTAGAGCAAGAAGCATGACTGGTTTGATTCAGTAAGGCAGCTTCCTAATTTCCAGAGACAACTTTGGAGCCTTCCTGTGAAACCCTCAGACCAGGTGCCCAATGGAAAAGAGCACTAGATACTGTCCTAGGGGCTCTTCTCCCCTTGCTATGTGATATATTTTTGTAAGGATCTGAGTCAGTGTGGTGTAGTCTTGAGTACTGAAGTAGGATTCTTGACCAGAGTTCAAATCCCTGCTCAGTTTTCTGAGTGACCTGGGGATAAATCATGCCCTCTCAGCCTATAGAGGAAGTCGTTGTCAAACATCTGAACAAATGCTGCCTAGAAAATTGTAAGCCAGAGTCACCTTGACGTTGCATAACAACTATGTAATACATTGTAACATGCATGATTAAAGCAATAAATGAGCAAATGAGCTGTAGTACCAAAAACTGAAGCAGATAGCATATTTTAACATGTTCTATCCCTAAGGACAATATTACAGGCTTAATTTTTTAAAAGTTAAACTGGCACATTAGTACTTTTCCGTTCTATTTGGAGACGATTTAGGCTCTTTTGCTGTCAGCAGCCTACTCTGCTTCATGAGGCATGAGAACAGCTGCAGAAAGCTATCTACAAGGTTGAACAGGTTTGTATTCAAATACAGTAGTCTGCTGTAGCACACTCAAAATTGGTAACATGTTGAAGAATAGCAAATGTATTGTGGCAAGAGTTTTTTGAGGGCAGCTGAATAATCGGAGACCTACATGGACAGCCAGAAGTGTGCATTATGCTATAGTAAATAAAGGAATCTCTCCTGCTGGACCAGATTAAAGGCCAATCGGTGTTCTGTTTGCACAGTGACCTATTAGATCCTGCTATGGAAATAAGTAAGAAAGTACAATGTCAACAACCTACTTGTGCTTGTCAATGACAGGTAGTTTCCACAACCCTCTTTCTCCTCCGTCATCAGTTCAGGCCCAATGTGTACACATGTGAAGTTAGATTGAAATAATGCCCCAGTATGCATCACTTCTCACTTCCTTACATTGAATAATAATAATCTCCACCTCCTTTTTTGGGCAATTTTAATGCTTATTTCCCCCAGTTGAGAGAGTTCCTTCTGATGCTGTTTGATTATCCTGATTAATATGGTGTCACAAACTCTGCCCAGTGTACTCCTCACCATGGGTTGCCCTTTCTCTACATTATTCCACCTCATTATACCTTTCAATACATTTCTTGGCACTTCCAAAATAACACCAAAATGTTAATGGGGCCTAAAAACCCAAAGATACCAGATCCTGTCTGATGCTAAGCAAGATCAGTTCTGGCAAGTGTTTGGCTTGGAAACTGCCAATGAATGTCATGTGCTATAAGCCATATTTCAAAGGAAGGAACTGGCAAAAGTATCTCTGGGTACTCCTTGTCTAAGAAAGCCCTATGAAATTTTGATTTTTCTTTGGTAAAGCACAGCTTTCCTATCTTCTATTTTTAAAAGTGCTTTTCATCAGTTTTCCCCAAATATGCTATCTATGTGGATGCAGATTTTCTGGACAATCCCCTCTATTTTTAAAAGAGCATTCAATTGTACTAGAGGGCAATTTTTTTGTTTTAAAATATTTGAATTTCTTAATCTTTGGAAGAATACCATCAGAATTGAGTGGCTTTATTTGTTCAATTTGTGAATAAAATCTGAGCTCCTTCGTTGTCACTAATTTTCTCAGCTCCAAGTTCCTTAGTGAAGATATTGGTATCTGCCCCACATCTTCTGGAGTTTAAAAATAATTATTTTAAGCTCTTTCCAATCTTGTTATCCTCCTTAAGTACTTCTTTATGTCTCTTATCACCCATTGCTTCTCTAACTGGTTTCATGTTCCTTAAACATTTAATTACTCTTAATGGCATTAGTGCCGAGCTCCTCAAAAATCTTTTTGGTATTATGAGTCCCTTGTTTTCACATTGAATGCATTCTTCCTTCTTTTAGGGAAGTCTGTGTTCCTTTTCTCATTTGGGAAACAGTTGATTTTTGGGGAGAAAAATCTAACAAAACAGCTTCTTTGACATGGCTTGTGAAGCAAGCTAGTGACTTCTTGGATTTGCTGGTACCTTTCTTGATTTGCTGTGCACATGCTAACTGCAGTTCTATTGTGTATCCTCCAACATTTTATAACTGACAGGCAGGGCTGGTCCAACAATGGAGGCCGTTGACGCGGCCGCTTTGGGCGCACGTCAAGGGGGGGCGCTGTCGAGGCTCCCTCTTGCACTCCTCGGCCCACTCGCGCCTCTCTCGCACTCGGCCCACTCGCGCCTCTCTCGCACTCGGCCCACTCACACCCCTCTCGCACTCGGCCCACTTGCGCCTCTCTCACACTCGGCCCACTCGCGCCCCTCTCGCACTCAGCCCACTCACGCCTCTCTCGCACTCGGCCCACTCGCGCCTCTCTCGCACTCGGCCCACTCGCGCCTCTCTCGCACTCGGCCCACTCGCGCCTCTCTCGCACTCGGCCCACTCGCGCCTCTCTCGCACTCGGCCCACTCACGCCTCTCTCGCACTCGGCCCACTCGCGCCTCTCTCGCACTCGGCCCACTCGCGCCCCTCTCGCACTCGGCCCACTCGCGCCTCTCTCTCACTCGGCCCACTCACGCCTCTCTCGCACTCGGCCTACTCCCGCCTCTCTCTCACTCGGCCCACTCACGCCTCTCTCGCACTCGGCCCACTCACGCCTCTCTCGCACTCGGCCTACTCCCGCCTCTCTCTCACTCGGCCCACTCACGCCTCTCTCTCACTCGGCCCACTCACGCCTCTCTCGCACTCGGCCTACTCCCGCCTCTCTCTCACTCGGCCCACTCGCGCCCCTCTCGCACTCGGCCCACTCGCGCCCCTCTCGCACTCGGCCCACTCGCGCCCCTCTCGCACTCGGCCTACTCCCGCCTCTCTCTCACTCGGCCCACTCACGCCTCTCTCGCACTCGGCCCACTCGCGCCCCTCTCGCACTCGGCCCACTCGCGCCTCTCTCGCACTCGGCCTACTCCCGCCTCTCTCTCACTCGGCCCACTCACGCCTCTCTCTCACTCGGCCCACTCGCGCCCCTCTCGCACTCAGCCCACTCACGCCTCTCTCGCACTCGGCCCACTCGCGCCTCTCTCGCACTCGGCCCACTCACGCCTCTCTCGCACTCGGCCCACTCGCGCCTCTCTCGCACTCGGCCCACTCGCGCCTCTCTCGCACTCGGCCCACTCACGCCTCTCTCGCACTCGGCCCACTCGCGCCTCTCTCGCACTCGGCCCACTCGCGCCCCTCTCGCACTCGGCCTACTCCCGCCTCTCTCTCACTCGGCCCACTCACGCCTCTCTCGCACTCGGCCCACTCGCGCCCCTCTCGCACTCAGCCCACTCACGCCTCTCTCGCACTCGGCCCACTCGCGCCTCTCTCGCACTCGGCCCACTCACGCCTCTCTCGCACTCGGCCCACTCGCGCCTCTCTCGCACTCGGCCCACTCGCGCCTCTCTCGCACTCGGCCCACTCACGCCTCTCTCGCACTCGGCCCACTCGCGCCTCTCTCGCACTCGGCCCACTCGCGCCCCTCTCGCACTCGGCCTACTCCCGCCTCTCTCTCACTCGGCCCACTCACGCCTCTCTCGCACTCGGCCCACTCGCGCCCCTCTCGCACTCGGCCCACTCGCGCCTCTCTCGCACTCGGCCTACTCCCGCCTCTCTCTCACTCGGCCCACTCACGCCTCTCTCTCACTCGGCCCACTCGCGCCCCTCTCGCACTCGGCCCACTCACGCCTCTCTCGCACTCGGCCCACTCGCGCCTCTCTCGCACTCGGCCCACTCACGCCTCTCTCGCACTCGGCCCACTCGCGCCTCTCTCGCACTCGGCCCACTCGCGCCCCTCTCGCACTCGGCCTACTCCCGCCTCTCTCTCACTCGGCCCACTCACGCCTCTCTCGCACTCGGCCCACTCGCGCCCCTCTCGCACTCGGCCCACTCGCGCCTCTCTCGCACTCGGCCCACTCGCGCCTCTCTCGCACTCGGCCCACTCACGCCTCTCTCTCACTCGGCCCACTCGCGCCCCTCTCGCACTCGGCCCACTCGCGCCCCTCTCGCACTCGGCCTACTCCCGCCTCTCTCTCACTCGGCCCACTCACGCCTCTCTCGCACTCGGCCCACTCGCGCCTCTCTCGCACTCGGCCCACTCGCGCCTCTCTCGCACTCGGCCCACTCGCGCCTCTCTCGCACTCGGCCCACTCGCGCCCCTCTCGCACTCGGCCCACTCGCGCCTCTCTCTCACTCGGCCCACTCGCGCCTCTCTCGCACTCGGCCCACTCGCGCCTCTCTCGCACTCGGCCCACTCGCGCCTCTCTCGCACTCGGCCCACTCGCGCCCCTCTCGCACTCGGCCCACTCGCGCCCCTCTCGCACTCGGCCCACTCGCGCCTCTCTCTCACTCGGCCCACTCGCGCCTCTCTCGCACTCGGCCCACTCGCGCCTCTCTCGCACTCGGCCCACTCGCGCCTCTCTCGCACTCGGCCCACTCGCGCCCCTCTCGCACTCGGCCTACTCCCGCCTCTCTCTCACTCGGCCCACTCGCGCCCCTCTCGCACTCGGCCCACTCGCGCCTCTCTCGCACTCGGCCCACTCGCGCCTCTCTCGCACTCGGCCCACTCGCGCCTCTCTCGCACTCGGCCCACTCGCGCCTCTCTCGCACTCGGCCCACTCGCGCCCCTCTCGCACTCGGCCCACTCGCGCCTCTCTCGCACTCGGCCCACTCGCGCCTCTCTCGCACTCGGCCCACTCGCGCCTCTCTCGCACTCGGCCCACTCGCGCCTCTCTCGCACTCGGCCCACTCGCGCCTCTCTCGCACTCGGCCCACTCGCGCCTCTCTCGCACTCGGCCCACTCGCGCCCCTCTCGCACTCGGCCCACTCGCGCCTCTCTCGCACTCGGCCCACTCGCGCCTCTCTCGCACTCGGCCCACTCGCGCCCCTCTCGCACTCGGCCTACTCCCGCCTCTCTCTCACTCGGCCCACTCACGCCTCTCTCGCACTCGGCCCACTCGCGCCCCTCTCGCACTCGGCCCACTCGCGCCCCTCTCGCACTCGGCCTACTCCCGCCTCTCTCTCACTCGGCCCACTCACGCCTCTCTCGCACTCGGCCCACTCGCGCCCCTCTCGCACTCGGCCCACTCGCGCCTCTCTCGCACTCGGCCCACTCGCGCCCCTCTCGCACTCGGCCCACTCGCGCCCCTCTCGCACTCGGCCCACTCGCGCCTCTCTCGCACTCGGCCCACTCGCGCCTCTCTCGCACTCGGCCCACTCGCGCCTCTCTCGCACTCGGCCCACTCGCGCCTCTCTCGCACTCGGCCCACTCACGCCTCTCTCGCACTCGGCCCACTCGCGCCTCTCTCGCACTCGGCCCACTCGCGCCTCTCTCGCACTCGGCCCACTCGCGCCTCTCTCGCACTCGGCCCACTCGCGCCTCTCTCGCACTCGGCCCACTCGCGCCTCTCTCGCACTCGGCCCACTCGCGCCTCTCTCGCACTCGGCCCACTCGCGCCTCTCTCGCACTCGGCCCACTCGCGCCTCTCTCGCACTCGGCCCACTCGCGCCTCTCTCGCACTCGGCCCACTCGCGCCTCTCTCGCACTCGGCCCACTCGCGCCTCTCTCGCACTCGGCCCACTCGCGCCTCTCTCGCACTCGGCCCACTCGCGCCTCTCTCTCACTCGGCCCACTCGCGCCTCTCTCTCACTCGGCCCACTCGCGCCTCTCTCGCACTCGGCCCACTCGCGCCTCTCTCGCACTCGGCCCACTCGCGCCTCTCTCGCACTCGGCCCACTCGCGCCTCTCTCTCACTCGGCCCACTCGCGCCTCTCTCGCACTCGGCCCACTCGCGCCTCTCTCGCACTCGGCCCACTCGCGCCTCTCTCGCACTCGGCCCACTCGCGCCCCTCTCGCACTCGGCCTACTCCCGCCTCTCTCTCACTCGGCCCACTCGCGCCCCTCTCGCACTCGGCCCACTCGCGCCTCTCTCGCACTCGGCCCACTCGCGCCTCTCTCGCACTCGGCCCACTCGCGCCTCTCTCGCACTCGGCCCACTCGCGCCTCTCTCTCACTCGGCCCACTCGCGCCCCTCTCGCACTCGGCCCACTCGCGCCTCTCTCGCACTCGGCCCACTCGCGCCTCTCTCGCACTCGGCCCACTCACGCCTCTCTCGCACTCGGCCCACTCGCGCCTCTCTCGCACTCGGCCCACTCACGCCTCTCTCGCACTCGGCCCACTCGCGCCTCTCTCGCACTCGGCCCACTCGCGCCCCTCTCGCACTCGGCCCACTCGCGCCTCTCTCGCACTCGGCCCACTCGCGCCCCTCTCGCACTCGGCCTACTCCCGCCTCTCTCTCACTCGGCCCACTCACGCCTCTCTCGCACTCGGCCCACTCGCGCCCCTCTCGCACTCGGCCCACTCGCGCCCCTCTCGCACTCGGCCTACTCCCGCCTCTCTCTCACTCGGCCCACTCACGCCTCTCTCGCACTCGGCCCACTCGCGCCCCTCTCGCACTCGGCCCACTCGCGCCTCTCTCGCACTCGGCCCACTCGCGCCCCTCTCGCACTCGGCCCACTCGCGCCCCTCTCGCACTCGGCCCACTCGCGCCTCTCTCGCACTCGGCCCACTCGCGCCTCTCTCGCACTCGGCCCACTCGCGCCTCTCTCGCACTCGGCCCACTCGCGCCTCTCTCGCACTCGGCCCACTCGCGCCCCTCTCGCACTCGGCCCACTCACGCCTCTCTCGCACTCGGCCCACTCGCGCCTCTCTCGCACTTGGCCCACTCGCGCCCCTCTCGCACTCGGCCTACTCCCGCCTCTCTCTCACTCGGCCCACTCACGCCTCTCTCGCACTCGGCCCACTCGCGCCCCTCTCGCACTCGGCCCACTCGCGCCCCTCTCGCACTCGGCCTACTCCCGCCTCTCTCTCACTCGGCCCACTCACGCCTCTCTCGCACTCGGCCCACTCGCGCCCCTCTCGCACTCGGCCCACTCGCGCCTCTCTCGCACTCGGCCCACTCGCGCCCCTCTCGCACTCGGCCCACTCGCGCCCCTCTCGCACTCGGCCCACTCGCGCCTCTCTCGCACTCGGCCCACTCGCGCCTCTCTCGCACTCGGCCCACTCACGCCTCTCTCGCACTCGGCCCACTCGCGCCTCTCTCGCACTCGGCCCACTCACGCCTCTCTCGCACTCGGCCCACTCGCGCCTCTCTCGCACTCGGCCCACTCGCGCCCCTCTCGCACTCGGCCTACTCCCGCCTCTCTCTCACTCGGCCCACTCACGCCTCTCTCGCACTCGGCCCACTCGCGCCCCTCTCGCACTCGGCCCACTCGCGCCCCTCTCGCACTCGGCCTACTCCCGCCTCTCTCTCACTCGGCCCACTCACGCCTCTCTCGCACTCGGCCCACTCGCGCCCCTCTCGCACTCGGCCCACTCGCGCCCCTCTCGCACTCGGCCCACTCGCGCCTCTCTCTCACTCGGCCCACTCACGCCTCTCTCGCACTCGGCCCACTCGCGCCCCTCTCGCACTCGGCCCACTCGCGCCCCTCTCGCACTCGGCCCACTCGCGCCCCTCTCGCACTCGGCCCACTCGCGCCTCTCTCTCACTCGGCCCACTCGCGCCTCTCTCTCACTCGGCCCACTCACGCCTCTCTCGCACTCGGCCCACTCGCGCCTCTCTCGCACTCGGCCCACTCGCGCCCCTCTCGCACTCGGCCTACTCCCGCCTCTCTCTCACTCGGCCCACTCACGCCTCTCTCGCACTCGGCCCACTCGCGCCCCTCTCGCACTCGGCCCACTCGCGCCCCTCTCGCACTCGGCCTACTCCCGCCTCTCTCTCACTCGGCCCACTCACGCCTCTCTCGCACTCGGCCCACTCGCGCCCCTCTCGCACTCGGCCCACTCGCGCCTCTCTCGCACTCGGCCCACTCGCGCCCCTCTCGCACTCGGCCTACTCCCGCCTCTCTCTCACTCGGCCCACTCACGCCTCTCTCGCACTCGGCCCACTCGCGCCCCTCTCGCACTCGGCCCACTCGCGCCCCTCTCGCACTCGGCCTACTCCCGCCTCTCTCTCACTCGGCCCACTCACGCCTCTCTCGCACTCGGCCCACTCGCGCCCCTCTCGCACTCGGCCCACTCGCGCCCCTCTCGCACTCGGCCTACTCCCGCCTCTCTCTCACTCGGCCCACTCGCGCCTCTCTCTCACTCGGCCCACTCACGCCTCTCTCGCACTCGGCCCACTCGCGCCTCTCTCGCACTCGGCCCACTCGCGCCCCTCTCGCACTCGGCCTACTCCCGCCTCTCTCTCACTCGGCCCACTCACGCCTCTCTCGCACTCGGCCCACTCGCGCCCCTCTCGCACTCGGCCCACTCGCGCCCCTCTCGCACTCGGCCTACTCCCGCCTCTCTCTCACTCGGCCCACTCACGCCTCTCTCTCACTCGGCCCACTCGCGCCTCTCTCGCACTCGGCCCACTCACGCCTCTCTCGCACTCGGCCCACTCGCGCCTCTCTCGCACTCGGCCCACTCGCGCCCCTCTCGCACTCGGCCTACTCCCGCCTCTCTCTCACTCGGCCTACTCCCGCCTCTCTCTCACTCGGCCCACTCACGCCTCTCTCGCACTCGGCCCACTCGCGCCTCTCTCGCACTCGGCCCACTCGCGCCCCTCTCGCACTCGGCCTACTCCCGCCTCTCTCTCACTCGGCCTACTCCCGCCTCTCTCTCACTCGGCCCACTCACGCCTCTCTCTCACTCGGCCCACTCGCGCCTCTCTCGCACTCGGCCCACTCACGCCTCTCTCGCACTCGGCCCACTCGCGCCTCTCTCGCACTCGGCCCACTCGCGCCCCTCTCGCACTCGGCCTACTCCCGCCTCTCTCTCACTCGGCCTACTCCCGCCTCTCTCTCACTCGGCCCACTCACGCCTCTCTCGCACTCGGCCCACTCGCGCCCCTCTCGCACTCGGCCCACTCGCGCCCCTCTCGCACTCGGCCTACTCCCGCCTCTCTCTCACTCGGCCCACTCACGCCTCTCTCGCACTCGGCCCACTCGCGCCCCTCTCGCACTCGGCCCACTCGCGCCTCTCTCGCACTCGGCCCACTCGCGCCCCTCTCGCACTCGGCCTACTCCCGCCTCTCTCTCACTCGGCCCACTCGCGCCTCTCTCGCACTCGGCCCACTCGCGCCCCTCTCGCACTCGGCCTACTCCCGCCTCTCTCTCACTCGGCCCACTCACGCCTCTCTCGCACTCGGCCCACTCGCGCCCCTCTCGCACTCGGCCCACTCGCGCCCCTCTCGCACTCGGCCTACTCCCGCCTCTCTCTCACTCGGCCCACTCACGCCTCTCTCGCACTCGGCCCACTCGCGCCCCTCTCGCACTCGGCCCACTCGCGCCCCTCTCGCACTCGGCCTACTCCCGCCTCTCTCTCACTCGGCCCACTCGCGCCTCTCTCTCACTCGGCCCACTCACGCCTCTCTCGCACTCGGCCCACTCGCGCCTCTCTCGCACTCGGCCCACTCACGCCTCTCTCTCACTCGGCCCACTCGCGCCTCTCTCGCACTCGGCCCACTCACGCCTCTCTCGCACTCGGCCCACTCGCGCCTCTCTCGCACTCGGCCCACTCGCGCCCCTCTCGCACTCGGCCTACTCCCGCCTCTCTCTCACTCGGCCTACTCCCGCCTCTCTCTCACTCGGCCCACTCACGCCTCTCTCGCACTCGGCCCACTCGCGCCTCTCTCGCACTCGGCCCACTCGCGCCCCTCTCGCACTCGGCCTACTCCCGCCTCTCTCTCACTCGGCCTACTCCCGCCTCTCTCTCACTCGGCCCACTCACGCCTCTCTCTCACTCGGCCCACTCGCGCCTCTCTCGCACTCGGCCCACTCACGCCTCTCTCGCACTCGGCCCACTCGCGCCTCTCTCGCACTCGGCCCACTCGCGCCCCTCTCGCACTCGGCCTACTCCCGCCTCTCTCTCACTCGGCCTACTCCCGCCTCTCTCTCACTCGGCCCACTCACGCCTCTCTCGCACTCGGCCCACTCGCGCCCCTCTCGCACTCGGCCCACTCGCGCCCCTCTCGCACTCGGCCTACTCCCGCCTCTCTCTCACTCGGCCCACTCACGCCTCTCTCGCACTCGGCCCACTCGCGCCCCTCTCGCACTCGGCCCACTCGCGCCTCTCTCGCACTCGGCCCACTCGCGCCCCTCTCGCACTCGGCCTACTCCCGCCTCTCTCTCACTCGGCCCACTCGCGCCTCTCTCGCACTCGGCCCACTCGCGCCCCTCTCGCACTCGGCCTACTCCCGCCTCTCTCTCACTCGGCCCACTCGCACCCCTCTCGCACTCGGCCCACTCGCGCCTCTCTCGCACTCGGCCCTCTCGCCCTTGCAGCCCTCTTGGCACCGAAACAAGACCTGAGGCCAGGCCTCTAGGCCCGCTGCCCCACCTGCACCTTTCCTGGATTCCTCCCGCGACGCCCGGCAGCCCTCCGTGGCTGGAAGGAGCTCCTCAGATGCACGGAGCTCCGGCAGGTCGAGCAGGCCTGCGCCCCTGCCATGCACCTCCTTGGGGACCCTCTCAGCCGTGAAGACGGGGCAGGTAGGAGCCTGTCTCTGTCCCCAACATTTCGCCAGGTATGTCTCCAGGGCAGGCCTGGGCCAACTTGGCAACTGAGGGGGGAAATGGAGGGGCCTGAGGCTGGGTTGCTGCAGGTTTTTCAGCTGCCTGGCCATGTTCCACAAGCTGGAACATGTGGGCCTACTCCTAGGATTTATAGTTTCCTAAGGCCCCTTCTTCACAGCCATAGAAGACAGATTATCAAGGCAGATAATCCACATTTTCTGCTTTGAACCGGATTATATGCATCCACACAGCCATATAATCCAGTTCAGAGCAGATAGTCTGGATTTTATATGGCAGGGTATGGGTTCTTCTACATAACCATATAATTTAGATTATGAAGGTAGATAATCCAGGTCATATGCGTTGAACCGGATTATATGCATCCACACAGCCATATAATCCAGTTCAAAGCAGATAGTCTGGATTTTATATGGCAGGGTATGGGTTCTTCTACATAACCATATAATTCAGATTATGAAGGCAGATAATCCACATTATCTGCCTTGAACTGGGTTATCTGAGTCTACACTGCCATATAATCCAGTTCAAAGCAGATAACCTGCATTTTATATGGCAATACAGAAAGGGCCTAAGGGTATATTGTAGTGTATATTGTAGTGGTGTACTTCAGAGGGATGCATATATCTCACCAAAGGGCAGCTGCACTTTGGAATTAATGCAGTTTGACTCCAATTTCATTGCCATGGCTCAATGCTATGAAACCCTGGGAATTGTAGTTTTATAAGGTCTTTAAACCTTTTCTGCCAAATAGTTTAGATGCCTCACCGAACTATAACTCCCAGGATTCCATAGCATTGAGCCGTGGCAGTGAAAGTGGAGTCAAACTATGTTAATTCCACAGTGCAGACACACCACAATGCTTCACTTCTTCCAATGGAGAAATAAAGATACAAGTGCCAGTTAAGTCCAGTGGATTTCTTTATTCATACCAGGGGTCCCCAAACTTTTTAAACAGGGGGCCAGTTCACGATCCTTCGGACCGTTGGAGGGCCGGACTACAGTTGGCCACCAAGCAATAATAAATAAATATATAAATAAATAATAATAACAATAACAATAAAAATGAGGGTTGGAAGACACTTTTTGGGCCATTGAGTCCAATCCCCATCTGCTTTGTGCATCAAAAGCACAAGCAAAGCACCCCTGACAGATGACCACCCAGCGTCAATGTTAAGAAGAAGAAGAAGAAGAAGAAGAAGAAAGAGGGTTGGAAGAGACCCCTTGGGCCATTTAGTCCAACCCCCTTCTGCCTCTGTGCACCAAAAGCACAAGCAAAGCATCCCTGATAGATGGCCACCCAGCCTCAATAATAATAATAATAATAATAATAATAATAATAATAATAATAATAGGATTGGAAGAGACCCCTTGGGCCATTTAGTCCAACCCCCTTCTGCCTCTGTGCACCAAAAGCACAAGCAAAGCATCCCTGATAGATGGCCACCCAGCCTCAATATTAATAATAATAATAATACAGCATATCTATCTTGTTTGCTGTGTCATACAACGTCGTTGTGTTGATAATAATAATAATACATCACACAGTCCTAGACACTTGGGAAGTGTTCGACTTGTGGTTTTGTAAAACAAAATCCAGCATGTCTATTTTGTTTGCTGTGTCATACAACGTTGTTGTGTCAATAATAATAATAATAATAATAATAATAATAATAATAATAAGGGTTGTAAGAGAAGAAGAGACCCCTTGGGTTACTTAGCCCAACCCCCTTCTGCCCTTGTGCCGTGGGGCTGGATAAATGGCTTCGATGGGCCGCATCCGGCCCCCGGGCCTTAGTTTGGGGACCCCTGATTCATGCCATGTGGAGAGGGGCAGATTTCTCGCCCTTTTCAAGATATTGTTTAAACTTCCACTCTATGTCTAATTTTTGTTTTGTGTAAGGTAAAGGTAAAGGTTTCCCCTGACGTTAAGTCCAGTCATGTCTGACTCTGGGGGTTGGTGCTCATCTCCATTTCTAAGCCGATCAGCCGGCATTGTCCGTAGACACCTCCAAGGTCATGTGGCCGGCATGACTGCATGGAGCACCATTTATATATATACACTCTCTCTCTCTCTCTCTCTCTCTCTCTCTCTCTCTCTGTATATGTGTGTGTGTGTGTGTGTGTATGTATATATATATATATATATATATATATATATATATATATATATTTATTTCAATATTTATATCCCGCCCTTCTCACCCAACAGGGGACTCAGGGCAGCTTACAATAAAACAGACATATAAAAACAGTACAATACACTATAAATCAGTTAAAAAATTAACTTACATATAACATTCATAAAATGCATTTATAAAATATAGATAGGCGTGTACAAGTTTAAAAGACTAGGTCTGTCAATTGAGTTCCAGCATACATAATAGTAATTAATGCTGCTGATTCTTATTCGAAAGCCTGGCCCCACAACCAAGTTTTTACCTTCCTACGGAAGGATAGGAGGGAGGGAGCCTGCCTGACTTCAATGGGGAGGGCGTTCCATAGGCGGGGAGCCACTACTGAAAAAGCCCTGTCTCTCGTCCCCGCCAGCCGCACCTGTGAGGCTGACGGGACCGCGAGCAGGGCCTCATCCGATGATCTTAAGCTTCGAGGTGGGTCATAGCGGGAGACACGTTCGGACAGATAAGCTGGGCCAGAACCGTTTAGAGCTTTATAGGCTAAAGCCAGCACCTTGAATTGTGCTCGGTAGCTAATCGGCAGCCAGTGGAGCTGACGTAACAGAGGAGTGGTACGCTCCCTGTACACCGCTCCAGTTATTAACCTGGCAGCCTCCCGTTGGACTAACTGAAGCTTCCAAACAGTCTTCAAAGGCAGCCCCACGTAGAGTGTGTTGCAGTAGTCTAAACGGGATGTAACAAGGGCGTGGACCACCGTGGCCAAGTCTGGCTTCCCAAGGTACGGTCGCAGCTGGTGCACAAGTTTTAATTGTGCGAAGGCTCCCCTAGCCACCGCTGAGACCTGGGGCTCCAGGCTCAACGATGAGTCCAGGATCACCCCCAGACTGCGCACCTGCGCCTTCAGGGGGAGTGTGACCCCATCCAGCACCCTATACCCTGTTCGGCCTTTCGACTGACCAGGAGGACCTCTGTCTTGTCTGGATTCAATTTCAATTTGTTGGCCCTCATCCAGCCCGACACAGCGGCCAAGCACCGGTTCAGGACCTGAACAGCCTCCTTAGTGACAGGTGGGAAGGAGTGACAGAGCTGGACATCATCTGCGTACAGATGACACCGGACCCCGAAACTCCTGATGATCTCTCCCAGCGACTTCATGTAGATGTTAAACAACATGGGAGACAATACAGAGCCCTGCGGGACCCCACAAATCAACGGTTGTGGGGCCGAGCAGGCGTCCCCCAATGACACCATCTGGGACCGACCCTCCAGTAATGAGTGGAGCCACTGCAGGACAGTACCTCCAAGTCCCATTCCCGCGAGACGTCCCAGAAGGATACCGTGATCGATGGTATTGAAGGCCGCTGAGAGGTCCAGCAGAACCAGCAGGGACACACTCCCCCTGTCCAGTTCCCAGCGAAGATCATCGACTAAGGCGACCAAGGCTGTCTCAGTACCATGCCCCGGCCTGAAGCCAGACTGTGCCGGATCCAGAAAATCAGTGTCCACCAAGAATCCCTGGAGCTGCGAGGCAACCACATGTTCCAAGACCTTGCCCAAATAGGGGAGATTGGAAATAGGCCGAAAGTTTCCGAATTGAGTGGGATCCAATGATGGCTTTTTCAACAGCGGCTTGATCACAGCCATTTTTAGGCTCGCTGGAAACTTGCCCTCCCGAAGGGAGGCATTCACCACCACCTTCACCCACTCGGCCAAACCCCCTCTGGCTTCTCCCACCAGCCAGGATGGGCAGGGGTCTAGGATGCATGTGGTCGGTCTCGCCTCTCCAAGGATCTTGTCCACATCCTCGAGCTCAACCAATTGAAATGAATCCAACAAAACTGGACAAGCAGGTGCACTCGTTACATCCTCAGAGACTGCCGTTAATATGGTGTCAAGGTCGGAACGGATCAGAGCGACTTTGTCCGCAAAGAACCGAGCAAATGCTTCACAGCGGGCTGCCGAGTTATCAGGGCTCCCACCTTGATTGGTGGGAGTTAACAACCCTCTGATGACATGGAACAGAGCCGCCGGACGGTTCTGTGCGGACGCAATGTTGGCCGCAAGGTGGACTCTCCTTGCAGCTTTGATTGCCGCGGCATATGCCCTAAGATCGGAGCCTAGCCGTGTTCGGTCTGACTCGTTATACTCTGATCGCCACACGCACTCTAGTTCCCTCTTCTTTCGCTTCATCGCTGCCAGCTCCTCAGTAAACCAAGGAGCTGGTTTAGCTCGGTTACTCGAGAGGGGACGCTCCGGAGCGATCGTGTCTATTGCCCTAGTCATCTCTCCATTCCAGAGAGAGACCAGAGCATCAACAGGATCACCTGCCGAGGAGGCGGGAAATTCCCCAAGAGCTGTCAGGAATCCTTCTGGATCCATAAGTCTCCTGGGGCGGACCATTTTAGGTCCACCACCCCTGCAGAGGTTGGGGGCGCAGTAAGTCTAAACCTGATCAGGTGATGGTCGGTCCATGGCAAAGGAGCGATGGTGAGCTCCTCCACACTGCCACCTTCCTCCCATCCCTGACAGAAGACCAGGTCTAGTGTGTGCCCCGCACTGTGGGTGGGACCAGATACGAGTTGGGACAGCCCCATGGTTGCCATGGCGGCCATGAAGTCCTGAGCCGCACCTGAAAGGTTAGCCTCGGCATGGACATTGAAGTCCCCCAGCACTATGAGCCACCGGGATTCCAACGCCAGGCCCGAGACCACCTCAGCTAGCTCAGGCAGGGAGACTGTAGTGCAGTGGGGTGGTCGGTACACTAACAGAATCCCTAATCTGTCCCAGTCTCCCACCCTCAGGTGGACACATTCAAACATGGTCGACTGTGGGACGGGGCACCTGGTCAGGGGGATGGAATCCTTATAGACCACCGCGACCCCACCTCCCCTCCCTCCAGATCTCGGCTGGTGCTGTACAGAATAACCTGGCGGGCAGAGCTGGGTGAGATTAACTCCTCCCATCTCGTCCAGCCAGGTCTCCGTAATACATGCCAGGTCTACATGCTCATCCAAGATGAGGTCTTGGATGAAAGATGTTTTCCCGTTCACTGACCTGGCATTAAACAGCACCACCTTTAACCTGGAGGGACCGCCATCCTGGCTACCCAGGTGAGCTATGTCAGGAGACCGTTTTGGAACTATTAACGTCCTACCAAAAACCCTAGGCCGAATTGAATGATTTGGTCTCCCTTTCCCGTATCTCCCCCTCCCAGACACCACCTCTATAGAGGCTCCCCACCCATCGGAACACCCTCCTCCCCTATCCAGCTGTCCTCTCTCCTTCTCTTCCCCTGGTCCAAATGATGTTATTTGGTTTATTAGTTTCCTGTTATAGATTGGCATCCTTACACACCCGTTCCCTTCCCCCACCCTGCAGTCCCCATAACCCTCTAGCCTCCCCCACCCTCCTCCAAGAATACAAAGTGCAAATGCAGTTGCAAAGCGCAGAGGGTGCAAGAGCAGCATAGGTATACGGGTCTAAGTTAACTAAGGTGCAAGCAGGCGGTGGTGAACTAATTCAATATGGTGCACTATGGTTTTATAATGTGCCAGGCGGGACCAATTAAGGATGATAAATTTGGTAAGTTAATCAGGAGGACCAGGCTTCACAGCACGTAATAGATGTTATAAAAGTATTTAAAAGTTGTTATAACAGCAATATATAACAAGGAGTGAAACTCAGTAAGACAGACTCTCAGTACAGGTATAACCTTGGTTGTTATAATGTGAAGTCAGAAGAGGGGAACAGGAAGAGAGGACATTCAGAACCACTGCAGCTTGCTGGCATTTGTTTGTTGGTACTATCCCTCCAGATGGTCCTTGGAGTTCCAAAATCTCCTCTCTCCTTAAATCCACTCTCCAAACGCTGGGAAGGCGGAGGAGGGGGGGGGGAGGCAAAGGGCAGCAGCCAGGAGCCAGAGTGTTAGTAAGTCAACTCCTTTGCCTTCTTCCTCCAGATGGTCCTTCCTTCCTATAGGTTCTAACTCTGCAACTACATTGTCTATTGAATGCCTGCCTTTGTAGCAAAAGGAACTTAAACTGTCCAGGAAGAACAAATTACAGCCAGGCAGAATGCTTGACTGTGTCTTGCAGCTGTGAGAGGTAGTAGAAATGAAGAAGATCTTGGCCTAGATCTTCTCTTGGCATCTAAAACACAGGGAGTGCAGTGCAGACTTTCAAGGCAACTGAGGAAAAACACAGTAAACAGCTCCTTTCTTTTGCATGTGGTATTATCCAAAGGTGGGAAAGAGGTGCATTAAAAGAGGAAAAGCGTGACAACATGCCTTCTGCTTGGTACTCACAGGAATCTACTATGGCTCCAATTTTATCTCTGTAAAACCAGGTGTAGAGATTAGGCTTGATCAATCCATGAAAAATTTGATTCTAAACTCGTTTCAAAACTAGAGGGGGCATTTTTTCGTTTTTGTTGCTAATAACGAATTTGGCCCCCAAAATTTTTCGAAATTAACGAAAATTCGTTATTTTCGAAATTAAGTCGTTAATGGCGGACGCGCATGCGCGGTGGCCCAAAAACAGCCCGAAGGGGGGGGGACTTAGGGGGCTCTCCCGCCCTCATTTTTTGAGTGATCTTCTTCAAACTTGGTACAGTGGTAGAACACATTTAACACTGATAGCTCACCAAAATGTGGAACGTTTCCCTTATCCTCTGATTTTTGGCAAATTTTCATAGCTTTTATAATAAACCATTTTTTAATAATTGCAGAAATCTGTTCCTGGTTTGAAAGTCTTATTTCCTGTTAAATTGGGTTGTCTTTACTGTGAAAGTCATTGCTCTACTTCAGAAACTTTGTTTTTGTGGCTGAAACTTTGTTAAATTGGTGTAGTCCCTGCATATGTGTGTGTGTAAAGGTATCCCTTGACGTTAAGTTCAGTCATGTCTGACTCTGGGGGTTGTGCTCACCTCCATTTCTAAGCCCAAGAGCCAGTGTTGTCCATAGACACCTCCAAGGTCATGTGGCCGGCATGACTACATGGAGTGCCATTACCTTCCCGCCAGAGCGGTACCTATTCATCTACTCACATTGGCATGTTTTCAAGCTGCTATGTTGGCAGAAGCTGGAGCTAACAGCGGGCGCTCACTCTGCTCCCGGGATTTGAACCTGGGACTTTTCGGTCTGCAAGTTCAGCAGCTCAATGGTCTTTGCCTTGGCTGCCTTCCAGATCAGGCTTATAACCAGCCTATTATGGGCCACAAATTAAAGAAAATTCAATCCCATTTAAGCACAACATGAACAGTTTTGATGCAAAAACCATAAACTCTGTTTATTAAACTCTACGATCCAAACTTTAGAACAACTTGCAAACAATTGAAGGTTAGACCACAGTAATAATAACCAATTCTATTCCTTTCCAAAATATACACATAAAATAGTATCTTTCTTTCCAATAGCATATAAACTTTTCCTTTGTTTACAAAACGAAATTCTAGACAGTACCCATTTAGAAGATATTTCTATATTTTCCCTGCAAAGGATAGGGCTGCATCCCTCTGGAGACACACATGATAACCCGGACATGATATAAGGCACTTATATACGTTAAATAAACATGATGTCATTGCATATATAAAAGAAGCATGATATTAGGCAATTATAGTTGCAAATAATATAATTAAACATGTAAAAATTATACATCCATACATAAAAGAAACATGTAAAGTAACTGCATATATAAAACACAATATAAAATATGATATAAGGCAATTACAGATGTAAAAGGAACGTGATATTACATATGTAAAAAACATGATTATATGTATAAAAAAGCATGATACAAGGTGTCAGGATCTAGGCTGCTGGGCACCAATAACCATACACTGAGGCCAGATTCTATCTAATATCTTTATTAAAGGAATATATAAAGTCAATAAAAACAAGTGTAGAATAAAGTTCAGAAGCAGACCTTTCAAATGAGGCCAAATATAGTCCAGCAGATTATTGTCCAATATGAAATATTAGAGTCCAAAGATTATAATCCAATAACCGCAACACACGCTTTGCCAAGCAAAGCGTTGGGAAAACAGCAAAAGTCTTGAATCCAATGAAGCTTGACACAAGGCTGAAAGTAACTTGGAACGTGGCTGGAGCTGTGGCTAAAGGCAAAGCAACTTGAAGCATGGAACAAGATCTGTGGTAAATCCGTGAGACGAGGACAAGGCTTGGAACTAGATTCAGGAGGCAAGGAACAGAATTCGAAGTCCACACACACGACCTCTCTCCAGGAGCTGACGAATTGACTCCGCAAGGAATCCTTCGCGCAATTTCCCTATATTGGGTCTCGTTTCCCCAAACAACAATCACTTTCCCTAGAGAACAGGGAGCGAAGGAAACCTGCTTGCAGGTGCAAGACTCCCCGTATTTTCTCAGGGGAAATACTTCTAATCAGTGGCATATTTGGCAGCAAGGCGAGCACTACTTCTAAATTTTTCTCTCGATCCTCTATCAGTCGTGTAAGCCTGTTTTCTCCCATAAGGGGGAGAGTTCCCACCAAGGTCAGGTTTAATTGGTTCTTGGACTAGAACTTCAGGCAGCTGCCAAGGCTCTGACTCCGACCGGAAATCTGGGGAAAACTCCATATTTTCCTCCTCATCTGCCACAATACTGTCAGGAATAGGACTGCAGGGCCCATGAGTCATCACACTAGGCAACTGACACATCTAAAAGAAACACAATATAATTAACCTAGGTACAACAAATGTGAAAGAAGGCAACAATATACATAAAAAAACATTTCTGGACTCACAAATGTAGTCTAAGAGAATTGGGCTTCCATTCTCCAAACCTGAAACAAAGTGGGAGGAAATGTAAAGAGTGTTAATGATGCTCAAAATCAAATGTTGTTCTTTTACAAAGTCAAACTAAAACTAAGAATAAATGCTTCGGTCTTCTCCTGATCTTCTTATCTCCTCACCTTGCGTCCAGCCGAGTTGCGTCCGCACTTGCGATACAGCGACCTCTTCCCTTGGCTCAGTGGGCAGTATTTTAAAGTATGGGACTTTTCGCCCGTGGCACCGCTGAGCGGACAGGTGTATTTGCGCAAGATGGGGCACTCCACGGTGCCGTCCATCCCCTTCAGCCGGTGGGACGAATAGACCTGCTTGGATTCCCCGTTGTGTTTGCAGAAATTGCAAATCTCCTTGTTTTGGGAAGCCTGGCCATTGGCACTACCTTTGGAGCTCTTGCTGCTGGAACTGCTTCCATTAACCCATTGTGATGCTGTTTCAAAGTTGTCCTCGTTGAGGACTAGCTGCATGTCGTAGTCCATTGTGTCCCAACTCTGATATGGAAATGGGACCTTCTTGCGTTCCGCGATGATCTCCGTAACCACTTTCGCAAGGCTCAGATAGTCCTTCCATCTGTCAAACTCCCTGAACATGGAAGGGGCATAATGTGGCACGTGCATGGCTGATCTGGAGAGCATGGTGCCAATTCTACCCTGGTGTGGACACACACTGAATGCCACAAATTGTAGGCGGAGTGTTGTCGAAGGCTTTCATGGCCGGGATCACAGGGTTGTTGTATGTCTTTCGGGCTGTGTGGCCATGTTCCAGAAGCATTCTCTCCTAATGCTCCTAATGCTAGGAGAGAATGCTTCTGGAACATGGCCATGTAGGCGGAGTCTTTGTTTTATATATAAGGGGAGGGGTTCCAAACCTTTCACATTGGACCCTCCCATCTATTTTTACCCTCCTTTGCCCTAGATTTAACCCACACATGTCTAGACAATCACAGGTTTTCAAGGAAGAGTTGGGTTTTTCCAATTTTTTCACTTCGGAGGTAATGCCACAGTTTGTCCCTTGAGGCAGTGGTTCTCGACTTGTGGGTCCCCAGATGTTTTGGCCTTCAACTCCCAGAAATCCTAACAGCTGGTAAACTGGCTGGGATTTCTGGGACTTGTAGGTCAAAACACCTGGAGATCCACAGGTTGAGAAACACTGCCTTAAGGGAACGTTAACATCTCTGAAATATGACCTTCCAACTATATCTTACATGTTTTCCTTAGGTTAAGTAGACACTCTTGTTTTACAGACCCATTAGTATAAGTCTTCCTTCATGGATATAAAACCCTTCAGCCACTTGTCTTCTCCCTTTCCTGTCTCAGGTTGGAGTCTCAAATTGGTCTTGTCCCAACTTGAGCACATGGCCACCTTTGACCTCTTAATGCTCTCTTGGAAATGTTTTTTTTCTGTTTCTTGTTTGTGTGTGTGTCAGGAGCGACTTGAGAAACTGCAAGCTGTTTCTGGTGTGAGAGAATTGACTGTCTGCAAGGACGTTGCCCAGGGGATGCCCGGATGTTTTGATGATTTTACCATCCTTGTGGAAGGCTTCTCTCATGTCCCCGCATGGAGCTGGAGCTGATAGAGGGAGCTCATCCATGCTCTCCCCAGGTTGGATTTGAACCTGGCATCCTTCAGGTCTGCAACCCAACCCAAGCCACAAGGCTTTAACCCACTACGCCACCGGGGGCTCAATTTTTTTTGTTGGCCATTACATTGGGTAGGAGGGTACGTGGATTGTATGCCCTTAGGGTAGATCCCACAAATCTTCAATCGCAATAAAATGATCCTCCATCCAGACATTTCTTTCCTCCCTAAAGCAACCTGGCTTTTCATATCATTAATCAGAAAATGTTAAATACTGTAATTGGAGATTTATAACACTTTATTATTATAATATGGATTTATAATACTTTTTTATTACTATATGGCTTAAGGGTGCTAACAATAAAAGCGGCACAATCCAAAAAAGCTCATTTTGCCAAATGGTATTAAAAGTTTGCAGGATATAATTTTAAAAATTAAACTAACAAGCAGGTATAAAATTACAAGCCTTGGGGAAGCAGCAACATCCACAGGAGTTATTGTACAGTTTATTGAAATTAAATGTAATTGAGAAAAAGATGGCAGATAAGGGAAGGCAATGGGGGCTTAAACTGTTTGGGTAGATTCATAAGGAACCCTTTCCTTTAATAATAATGTTATTATAAGGGTGGTTTTTCAATACATATATATCTGTTATGTCGTTTAGGATTCTATTGCTTTTGGGCAGGGGATGTTTGAGGCATTCATCTTGTGGGCAAAGGCTGGCGCACAGTTGTATAATTTCTGCTTTATTACCTTTACTGTAACAGCACTTGGCAATTCAAAAATAAGTTCAAATATTTGGTCATAAGCATTAACAGTTGAAAAGGGGGGGAGGTTAACAAATTGTTGTTTTCAGATGCCAAATAAGAGTGGGATGGTTTTGCAATTCTACATAACCAATTCCATACGTCTCCTCCATCCCAGCACTGTTTCTTCCAAGGAAAGCTGTCATACTAAACACAGTTAGTGGAGAATAAATTCCAGAGAAGGAGCATATTTGTGAGATACGTTGCTTGCAGAAAACTCCTCTAAAAGTGTCATAGCACTTTAAATATGATAGATTTATTGTGCCCACCAATGTCCATACCTTTCCATGGTGGTGGTATTGCATGCTTCTGTTAGGGAAAAGGCAATGATGATGGCAGCAGTGCTACTGGGAGGGTCTCCCATGTCAGACAGACCTTTGCTGAGGAGCAGACGAAATGTACCAAACAGCCACTGGGCAGCAAGAAGATCTATCAGGGACAATGAAAGAGGCACCATAGGTAATGCTTTTTACTACTGAGCAAAGGGAGGTATAATGAATACTTTTGAAGATCATTTGCCACAGAAACCCTTTGATGAGACAATCCAAAATGAAGCAAGAGATAATAATAATAATTTATTATTCTTATTTAATAATAATAATAATGGATCATTGATGTTGCCATCCCAGGTGACAGTCGCATTGACGAAAAACAACAGGAAAAACTCAGCCGCTATCAGGACCTCAAGATTGAACTTTAAAGACTCTGGCAGAAACCAGTGCAGGTGGTCCCGGTGGTGATCGGCACACTGGGTGCCGTGCCAAAAGATCTCAGCCGGCATTTGGAAACAATAGACATTGACAAAATTACGATCTGCCAACTGCAAAAGGCCACCCGACTGGGATCTGCATGCATCATCTGAAAATACATCACACAGTCCTAGACACTTGGGAAGTGTTCGACTTGTGATTTTGTGATATGAAATCCAGCATATCTATCTTGTTTGCTGTGTCATAATAATAATAATAATAATAATAATAATAATAATAATAATAATAATAATAATTTATTTTTCTATCCCACCACCATCTCCCCGAAGGGACTCGCAGCGGCTAACATGAGGCCAAGCCCAAAACAGAACCAAAAAAGAACAATTTCAACAGATATGTAGAGATAATGCTAGAAGATGAGATTCCCAGGTTGGAGAACACTCAATGAGCTTCTGGGATTTTTTTTTTTAGGCAATCCCTCGTAGTTCGAGGATGATGGTCCTCCATTTCTTGGAAGACGCCTGTGCATGATTTTTTTTTTTTATGTGTGGAGGTAGGTGCACGGCTGGTCAACACACAGTCTTCACAGATTGATGTCCCAGCAGTGGTGTGATTAACACAACAAGAGTAGGGTTGTTGTATGTCTTTCGGGCTGTGTGGCCATGTTCCAGAAGCATTCTCTCCTGACGTTTCGCCCACATCTATGGCAGGCATCCTCAGAGGTTGTGAGGTACCTCACAACCTCTGAGGATGCCTGCCATAGATGTGGGCGAAACGTCAGGAGAGAATGCTTCTGGAACATGGCCACACAGCCCGAAAGACATACAACAACCCTGTGATCCCGGCCATGAAAGCCTTCGACAACACATACAACAAGAGTAGCTTCTCAGTCTGTTGCAGCCTTCTTCCGCCTTCACAGCCGTTGTAACATGTACCATGTTATCCTTCGCCTGCTCCGCCGTTGAGGTCTTTGGGTCTTCGGATTGTTCTTGGTCTGGATCCTCCCCTGTGGCCACTCCTGAGAGTGCGTGACTCCAGTAGTTGTGCCCACAGGTTCATTGAAACACGCAAGCCCCCTCACCACGTCAAGGTGACAATCCAGCCAAAGACAACTACAGACCCTTCTGCACTGGCCCAAATTTGCATGAAATGGTCACAGCTTTATTGGCATTACATTTGTGGAGGCTGGCATGACATAAAGCATAGATTTGAGATAGGTGCCAGGTGTAAAATGAGCCAAACCTTTTAAACTGACCCAGCCTTCTGACCCCAAAACAGGAAGCAGCTAAGAGAAGGTAATAGGGTAACCAATCAGGTGGACTGGCACTTATCTCAGGTGAGGCAGGATAAAATCCAAAAGATCAGTATTTGCCAGTATTTTTTCCCCACAATGTCCCAAAAGGGATCCCTCTTGTGGCAAAGACAAGTTTGAAGTTTGACTCTGATCACAAGCTGGATCTTGAGTAGTGCTATACTGCCACCTGAGGAGGCTGCCATGCTGTTTCCTCCTGCCAAACCCTTACAGATGCAACCACATCCAGAGTCATATCAAATCCCTGCCCCCGTCTTGTAGATGTACATCACCTACAGGTTATAGGATGCCCATGTTCAAGTTTTGAATTCGTTGCTCCACAACCACCATAACAAAGGCTCAATTTTCTCTGCAAACCACACATTCTCCCTTTAGCATCTGATCCCAGCCAATATCAATGTGCCAGCAACACTGATCAAAACAACATTGTGACGTACAACTACATTACCTCTTTTTATAAAGCTGAGTACGAGCTCAGTGTCCCTCTTTGGTGTAAGATCATGCTCAGGCTTTTACAGGAGGTCATTCTCAGCCAGCTGCATGATCGGCATATCCAGTGATCTGACATCTTGACTTGAAGTAAGATTGCACAGAGAAAGGAATCCCAGAACTTTGCTCTCCAACAAAAACATTATTATTATTATTATTATTATTATTATTATTATTGACACAATGACATAGTATGACACAGCAAACAAGATAGATATGCTGGATTTCGTATCACAAAATCACAAGTCGAACACTTCTAGTGTCTAGGACCGTGTGATGTATTTTTGGATGATGTGTGCAGATCCCAGTAAGGTGGCCTTTTGCAGTTGACAGATCGTAATTTTGTCAATGTTTATGGTTTCCAAATGCCGGCTGAGATCTTTTGGCACGGCACCCAGTGTGCCAATTACCACCGGGACTACCTCTACTGGTTTCTGCCAGAGTCTTTGCAGTTCGATCTTGAGGTCCTGGTAGCGGCTGAGTTTTTCCTGTTGTTTTCGTCAATGCGACTGTCACCTGGTATGGCAACATCATCATCATCATCATCATCATCATTGTTATTACGCTTTATTTCCACAGTGGGAGACTCAAAGCGGTTTAACATATAAACATTAGCATACAATTTAAAATATTCAAATATGCAAACATTAAAACAGGATTGAATATAAACAGTATTAAAAAATTCCCAGTTAAAAACCATTAAAATATGTTCAAAAGATCTTGACACAGTCCTCCAGGTAAAGGTTTCTGTCTCAACTTTTGGATGCAATGTATATCACAGCCATATGTCACAGCCCAACACACATTACTGTGATCGCAAAACTAAACTTGCTTCTAATTGCTGGCAATTTCTATAAAAATTGAGATTTAATTAGAGATTCTATAACACAAATGAGTGTATGCTCAGTATGCTACATACTGCCAGCTACCGATTTCCTGACTTTGTATATTTGACAACCACATGTGGGTTGCTGCTATAGCTGCCCCAGTACAAAAAGAAATGTTCCTCAAACCCAGAAGATGGCAAACCTGAGACATATTCTCAGAACAGATATAAACTGGAATCTGGTCAAAAGGGATTGGTGCACATGCATTGAGCCTTGTACTAGACCAGTGGTTCTGAACCTGGGGTCCCCAGATGTTTTTGGCCTTCAACTCCTAACAACTGGTAAACTGGCTGGGATTTCTGGGAGTTGTAGGCCAAAAATATCTGGGAACCCCAGGTTGAGAACCACTGTACTAGACAATGCTTGTAGGTGGCAAGCTCTATGTCCTAAGAAGAGCCAAGTAACATAGCACCATTGGCTTCAGACCTGGCCATTCCCCTTCATTCAGAATGAAAACTTGAGAATAGATTACATGACCTTGGTGTACAATTGCAAAGTTGACAGAACATGGAGCTGCACACTCTCTTCATTACTATCTTCCTCCCTAATGTCATAGTTCTTCCAGGAAGAAATCCAGGTGACTATATGCTTTGTGTACTATGATGCAATGTGTTCTCTAATTCTGGTATGTAAGATGTTGAGAATGAGATTTTTAAGTGCAAGTGCTACAGAAACATCCTGTGTATTACGTGCATGACCCACAGGATCATAGAGTTGGAAGAGATCCCAAGAGAGCCACCCAATCCAGCCCCTGCCATAGAGGAACACACAATCAAAGCACTCCAACAGATGGTCATCCAAAAACCTCGAGAGAAGGAGATTCCACAACTAATAGACAGCTCTTAAAAGATCTTCATAATGCTTAGTTTGAATTTTTCTCTTGCAATTTGCATCCATTGCTCCATGCCACAGATTTCAGAGCAGCAGAAAACAAGCTTGCCCCTCTTCAATGTTTTTTTTTTCTATTTTCCGAGGACACAGTCCAGTCTTTCATCTCAATATTTTCAGTCTGGACAGGATGATGTGTCCAGTCAATTGACTTACCTCTGGTCATTATTAGTCTTAGTCAGGATACAAAAGGTTTTTTTAACAACTGTCTTCTTGGTTTAGCCAACCTCAATTGTGTGTTAATGTTATCTACAGCAAAAAACAAAGATGCATATGTGCTTACAGGAAAAAAAAAATATTTATTGGATTTTAACATGCCTCTGTACATTTTGGGATTACAGTTTGTAAACCAATAAGTACGTTTTGGCACAAAAATATGATATCCCATTCCTCAAAAACCATATGAAACTCTTTCTTCAGTTTCTTTGGATCTGGTGATTTATTTTGTTTATAATTTCTGCTTATTTGGGGTTTGGGTGAAGTACCACACAGTGAAATGAAAGCATAGAGGTTTGGAAATGCCCCTGGAGCCCAGTAAGATGGGGCAGGGAGTTTACTGATAGTTGGCCAAACACCTCCTGATAGTTGGTGTTTGGATTATAGCTTTTCTAAACAAAAAGCAGTCATAGGAGTTCAAGGCTGGCCCTAGGTAATTTTCAAGTGAGCAGTATTTTTGGCACGCACACCCCAAGCCAATAACTGAAAAATAAAAGGTAGAAGGTAGAGGCGAATAGAAAATATATATATATTATATATATATATATATCTCACATATGGTCCCTGCATATGTGTTTGTATGTGTGTATCTTATATATACATAGACATATACACAATGTGGAGAATATGTGGCAAGGTAGATAGATAGGCTTAATAATAATAATAATAATAATAATAATAATAATAATAATAATAACAACAACAACAATAAAAAATCACATCAAAGGATTCCCCCAGGCAGGAAGCAGCCAAGCTTTGAAGCTATTCAATGCTAATCAAGGTGGACAATTGAAGCATTCACACCTGCCTCCAACAGACAAGCGTTCTTTCTCCCACACTGGGAAGAATTCTTCTAGAACATGGCCATACAGCCTGAAAACTCACAGCAACCCATTCCCCTGTGTTTTGTGTGTTGCTCTTTATTTACTGTCCTGATGTTTTTTTAAAAATACTCAGTCTGTAAATTGAAACCCGTTGTGTGTTTCCCCAGTAAAACTCCACAAAAGTGCTACAACCACCCCAGATCTCCCCCCCCCCCGGTAGTAAGATCAGATTGAACATTCCTTCCCTGGATTTCTGAAAGACTCCAAAATAGTCCAGATGGATGGCTGAGATAAGGACACCTTAGCATTTTGCTGGTTTAGTGTACACAAAAATTGCTTCATGGACAAAAATACTAACAATATTGTCTAAAATTACCTTCAGACTTTTAAGTGTTTATAGACCTGGGTCCCATTTTCAAGGTGTGTATATAAGTAAATACAAGTACAGTAGAGTCTCACTTATCCAAGCTAAATGGGCCAGCATAAGCTTGGATAAGTGAATATCTTGGATAATAAGGAGGGATTAAGGAAAAGCCTATTAAACATCAAATTAGGTTATGATTTTACAAATTAAGCACCAAAACATCATGTTATACAACAAATTTGACAGAAAAAGTAGTTCAATACGCAGTAATGTTATGTTGTAATTACTGTATTTACTAATTTAGCACCAAAATATCACGATATATTGAAAACATTGACTACAAAAATGGCTTGGATAATCCAGAAGCTTGGATAAGCGAGTCTTGGATAAGTGAGACTCTACTGTATTACAAAATTTGGAACAATCTGAAACGCCTGGCCCCAAGCACTTGAGATAAAGGATTTTCAACCTGTAGGGACTTGTAGATTCTGATTTGGGGGTGAAAGAAAGTGAGGTGGGGAAAAAATCAGTATCTTGGGGTTTTTTCCAAACTCTAGCATGGCTCCTAGGAACCCCCTCCAGCCAGCAAGGGAGGCAGCAGCAACTGAGAGAGAGAGTGAGAGAGAGAGAAGGAGAGAGAGAGGAAGAAGGAAGGCGGGATAGAAGGAAGGAAGGCAGGAGGGAGAGAAAGAGAGCAAGAACAGCCTCAAACGTTTCGAATAATTCCGCTTCCATTGGGAATAGGGACCGGGAGGCTGCAAAGGAGGGAAGCCAGGTTTCGCTCTTTCTCTTGTCTGCTCTGGGCACCTCCTCTGGCCAGGAGGAAGAAGGCAAAGGAAGGTGAGGAAAGGCTTCAAAGGGGAGGGAGGAGGAAAAGGGGCAAATATGTCTTGCTCTGGGGTTGCCACGAAGGCTGTTGCTCCAGGACGGGGAGAGGAGGGAGAAGGACCCTGGTGCCCTGCGCTGCCCTCCAGACTGGGAAGCCAGGGGTGCACCGCTTTGCCCGCATCACTCGCGAAAAATGTAACCTGGAGCGCTTTCTCTCTTTCTCTGCTGAACTGGATGCGCCTCAACTGCACCCCCTAGAGAACTGAGCCTTCCACAAAAGCGTAGTTTGCATATAGCTTGAGTCGCCCCTGTAGGAGTTTGGAATTTGGAGGAAAGTACAAGTAGTTAAAGGAGCCCCGGTGGCGAAGTGCGTTAAAGCACTGAGCTGGAGACCGAAAGGTCCCAGGTTCAAACCCCGGGAGCAGCATGAGCGGCCGCTATTAGCTCCAGCTCCTGCCAACCTAGCAATTCGAAAACATGCCAATGTGAGTAGATCAATAGGTACCGCTCCAGCAGGAAGGTAACGGCGCTCCATGCAGTCATGCCAGCCACATGACCTTGGAGGTGTCTACGGACAGTGCTGGCTCTTCGGCTTGGAAATGGAGATGAGCACCAACCTCCAGTCGGTCACGACTTGGACTTAACGTCAGGGGAAGCCTTTACCTTTTTACGAGTAGTTAAGATAGGTCCTTTCATAGAGAGGAAAAGGCTATGGGCAGTACAGTTGTAGAAAAGTCACCTGATAAGCAAATAGATTTGGGATCCATTCTGAAATGAAGGGAGCATTTACACTTTAGAATTAATGCAGCTTGACGCCACTTTAATTGGCATGGCTCAATGCTATGAAATCATGGGATTTCATAGAATGAGCCATGGCAGTTGACATGCTGTCAAAGTGCATCAACTCTACAGTATAGATGCATCTTAAAATGAACTCTAGTCTTAGTCAGCATTAAAACCACTATTGCATTTGTGCATGGAGAACAGGAGTCTGGTCAGTGGTCAATGGCAATTATGATGCACTGCTTGCTTACACACTGGAGTGGAGCTGGGAAGGAGAGGCCTTGGCAAAGAACACAGAGTTAACACAGCTGAATGCTCCCCTTCTAATGACTGGAACAGGATAGCTTTAATACACAAATAGGGCTTCTTTTCTGAAGCCATGAGTCAACTATTCTCAAGTGTCAATTTATCTGTGCTTTTAGTTCTGGTACTTCAGAATCCTACCAGACAAAGAAGAATCTTTGTCTACACTGGACAAACAGGACATAAGAGGATTAATGGACAGAAATCAGATATAAGAAATGGCAATATCCAAAAACCAGTTGCAGAACATTTCGACCTTCCTGGATGCAAAGTACATTATTTACACATTGCGATCTCTGAACAAGAAAATCTAACTGTGAAATAACATCCGTGGCACCTTGAGTGTGGAGGAGAAAACAGAAACTAGAAAGAGTTGAATTGAATGATATTCACAAATTCTAATCCATTAGCAAACCCTGCTACTAGAGCCTGGATGTGGCTCTGAGTTTCAGGGTCACTGACATTGATAAGACACCTGCGTCCCAGGACTCGGAGGAGAAACGGCTGCTGGACTTGGCGGGGAATTTGCGCGGGGTTTTACTGAGCGGGAAGAGACTGTTCAAATGAGGGGGAGGGTATATAAAGGAGGGTTGGCCGGAGCCTCCCATTCTTGGCTTTTCTGATGTTCATGTTTCCTACAGTAAAAGTTCCTGGTGATACCACAGAGAGTCTCGTGTGTTCATTCAGGAGCGGCTGTGGTGAGCTGACACTAAGCCAAGAAAACGGACACCATCCCGCTGTAGCGGTGAGGTGTAACATGCAAGTGGAGGATGAAGAGCTCTTGGGCGCCGGAGGAGGAAGGTCGGAAAGGGCCACTCCCGAGCCGGACGCTGAGTTCCACCAGCTGGCGGCCCTGGCGTCATCCACCGCTTATGCCCAGCCAAATGGGGTAACCCAGAGGCGCGGAGTGGTGCGGGGAGATAGCACCGGAGGAGAGGAAGGTTCACCTTCCCCAGGCCCGCAAAAGATGGTGTTTCTGGAGGAGAGGATGTCGGCGATGGAGACCACCCTGGCAGTGATGTCGAGGGCGATGGAGCGCCTGGCGGTTTTGGCGGAGCCGGAGCGAGGAAGGGAACTTCGGGCTAGCTCAATGTGGGACGTGAGCATGGGAAGCAGCCAGGGCTTTGCAGACCTCCCAGCACCGAAGGGAAGGGAAATGCGAAAGGAGCCCGGTGCCCGGCCCAAGATCCAAACGAGCCTGACGCGGGTGGAGGAGAGTGACGACGAAGGGGAAAAGCCTCCGAGAATCCCGGCTACGCTCCCAACTGAGACCCTGGTGCCCCTGGCGAATGCCGGGCGTGGCACAGGACAAAGGGAAGCAGCAGCGGGGCCCACTGGTCCGCAAGGGGGCTTGCGACGGGCGGAGAATTGGGGATTGCCACCACAGGGACCCCTACCGAGACGAGAGGAACTAAGGATCGAGTTTGGGGGAGAGTCCTCTGAACTGGATTTTTTCCTGACCACGGTGAGGGGCTATATGGAGGACAATGCTCACACTTTTAGAACGGAATCCAGCCGGGTACGGGCCATTGGTGCAGTGTTGAAGAGGGGAGCGGCCAGCTGGTACGTTCAACTACACGCGCGGCGCGACCCATGTCTGGGGTCACTCCGACGCTTTATGGGGGCCCTGGAGACCCGTTTCCGAGATCCACTGGAGCAGATCCGGGCGAGGGAGGAGTTGAAGACCGTCTCCCAGGGGCAGAGGTCGGTATCTGAGTATGCGGAGGAGTTCCAATGCCTCGCTGAAAAGGTGCCGGAATGGTCTGCAGTGACAAAGATAGAACTCTTCAAAGAGGGGCTCAGGCGGGAGATCCTCTCCTGGGCGGTGCATCGTGATGAGCCTGACACACTGCGCGGATGGATTCAGCTGGCGGGGCGCATCGAGACATCGCTGGCCCAGGCGAGGAGGCACCGAGGAGGGCTACAGCAGCGGCCGCAGATGAAAGAGGGGAGCCGGAAGGAGGGATCAACCCCAGCCGGGAGGAGAACGGAGCCGACAGGGAACGTGAGCACCAGCAGGAGGGGCTGCTTCGTGTGCGGCCGTTTGGGCCACAGGGCTGCCGAGTGCTGGCAGAGAAAAGGGGAAGGCGGAGGCCCGCCCAAACCAAGAGCCGTGGCAGGGAAACGCGCCGAGGAAGAACCACCGATGAGGCACCACTCGGGGGGGTTGGTAAGTCAGGACAAAGCCATGATAGTGGTCCCCATTCAGCTGGAAAGTGGCAGCAAACAAGCAACCTGCAAAGCATTTGTGGATTGTGGATGTTCCAGGAACATCATCTCCCCTGAATTAGCCGAGGGATTGGGATGCGAAAGAACGAACCTAGAATCCCCAATAGCTTTTTCGCAGTTGGACGGATCCACAGCATCGGGATCATTAGCTAAGTACAGTGCCGAAGATGTAAAGTGTAAGATAGGGAGTTGGGAAGGAAAGGTGTCATTTGTGATATCACAAATAGCCAGCTATAATGTTATACTAGGCATGCCATGGCTGGGGCAGGCCAACCCGCAAATCAACTGGGAGGATAAGAGCATGATCTTCAGGATGAAGTTGGAAGGAGGGAGCCAGGAAGTGGAGAGGGAGCCGGGGAAAAGGGGGGAGGAAGACTCTATCAGGATAGCAGAACTGGCAGATAAATTACCCCCAGAGTATCGGGATTTTGTGGACGTATTTGATGAGAAGGAAGCAGACAGTTTCCCACCGAAGAGGAGAGTTGAAGTGAAGATAGAGCTAGTCCCAGGAGCAGAGCTTCCTAAGGCAAAAATATACCCAATGTCGGCTAGGGAAAAGGAGGAACTGAGAAAATACATTGATAAAAACCTAGCGAGGGGTTTCATAGAGCCTTCAAATTCCCCTTTAGGGGCGCCTGTGTTGTTCAGGCGGAAAAAGGACCAAACGCTGAGGCTCTGCATTGACTACAGGGGCCTGAATGCAATCAGTTCTGTAAATAAATACCCCCTACCTTTAGTGAAGGACTTGATCGCCCAGTTATCGGAGGGACAGATATTCACTAAATTGGACTTAATTGAAGCGTACCATAAATTGCAGATTAAACCAGAGGACAGGTGGAAGACGGCCTTCTCCTGTGCATTCGGATTATTCAATTATCGTGTGCTCCCTTTCGGTTTGTGCGGCGGAGGCGCCGCGTTCATGCAATTAATCAACGAAGTGTTGCATCCATTGTTGTACAAGGGAGTCTTTGTTTTTTTAGATGACATATTGTTAGTATCTCGGACTAAGGAGCAACACATAGAACTAGTCAGGGAAGTCCTGCAAAAGTTGAGAGAAGCAAAACTGTATGCGAAGCTTGCCAAGTGCGAGTTCAATAAAGACCAGATAGACTTTCTGGGGTATAGGATTTCCTCCCAGGGAGTGGCGATGGACCCTGCGAAGGTAGAAGACGTGAGGGGGTGGGAAGCCCCCAAAACACGGAAGCAGCTGCAATCCTTCCTAGGGTTCGCAAACTTCTATAGAACATTTATCAAGGACTTTGCGCGCCTCACTTTGCCATTAACGGATTTGTTAAAGACTAAAGGCAGGGGAGAAACAGCCAAAGTGAAGGCCCCAGGGGCCAAACTGACCTGGACAATAGAATGCCAGGAAGCTTTCGAAGCCCTTAAAAAGCGTTTTACTGAGGAGCCTGTCCTACAGCACCCTGATATGTCTAAAGCCTTTGTATTACATTGCGATGCGTCAGACCGGGCATATGGGGCAGTTCTGCTACAGAAAGACGAGGGGGGAAACCTGAAGCCATGTGGCTATCTGTCAAAAAAGTTTAGCGATACAGAAAAAAACTGGCCGATTTGGGAGAGAGAAGCCTTAGCGATTCTAAAAGCACTAGAGTGCTGGAGACACTTTCTGGAAGGAAGTGGAACACCGTTTGAGGTGTGGACTGACCATAGAAATTTACAGTATCTAAGATCCCCTCGTAAACTATCAGCGAAGCAAATTAGATGGGCCCAATATTTCAGCCGTTTTGATTTCAGACTCAGATTCTTCCAGGGGAAACATAACATACTCGCTGACGCTCTCTCTCGGATGCCTCAGCACGGGGGAGGAATTCAGGAATCTGAAGGGAGTATTTTTCTTGATAAGCAATGGGGCCTGGCAGTACTAACTCGAGCACAAGCGGCCAAAGAAAACAAACGTACTGCCATTTCCACGGGGGGAGGAGAAATATGGGAGGAAGAGTTGAAGCGAGCGTATGGAATGGACAAATGGTTACAAACTAACAAAGAAAAGGGAGAATTGTGTGGGGATTTGGTGTTTGTAAATAAGAAATTGTATATTCCTGAATGTTTAAGACGAGAAATGTTAAGGAAGTACCATGATAACAAGGGTGCGGGTCATCTAGGCCCCACCAGGACTATTAAACTGTTGGCCAAACAATGCTGGTGGCCCGGAATGAGGAAAGACGCCAGGGGGTACGTCACGCAGTGTGAATTATGTGCAAAGGGAAAAACACCACCGGGGAAGCCCCAGGGGCTATTGCAGAAGGTGGTGGAGCCCATGAGGCCATGGGAATGCGTAGCCATGGATTTTGTAGGCGAATTACCCCCCAGCAGAGGCCACAGATACATTTGGACAATATTGGACCTATTCTCAAAACAGGCACACTTTGTGGCCCTGCCAAAACTCCCTTCAGCTGAAAAACTTGCTGATTTGTATGTGAAGCATGTATATCGCCTACATGGGTGTCCCGACAAGATAATTAGTGACCGGGGAGTCCAATTTACTGCAAAATTTTGGGGAAAATTCTTACAGCTGTTAGGAGCAGAAAGGAACCTGAGCTCGGCCTTTCATCCCGCGACCAACGGGGGGGTCGAACGTACCCAACAGACACTGTGCCAATTCTTAAGGATGTACACCAATTATAGACAGGATGATTGGGCGGACCTTCTTCCGTTTGCTGAGATGGCTTTTAACGGGGCCGTACATTCGGCCACAGGTCGTGCCCCATTCGAAATAGTATACGGACAGGAGGTGGCACCTTTCCCCAGGCTACCCGAGTGGAAGGAAGGGGAGGGCCAGACCGACGAGGAATGGCCGGCCAAAATCAAGCAAGGGTGGCAAACCGTGGTAGAGGCATTGCGGGAAACACAAAAGAAGTACAAGCTCTTTGCGGATCGTAGGCGCCGAGAGGGGGACAAATTGGGCGAAGGAGATCTGGTTTGGCTGAGCACAAAAAACCTGAAATTGGGGTTCCCATCCAAGAAATTGGCTCCACGCTATATAGGGCCATTCAGGGTAGCAAAAAGAATAAACGAAGTGACCTATGAGCTGAGGCTACCAAAGGACCTAGGAAAGGTACACCCGGTATTCCATTGCAGCCTGTTAAAAAAGTATAAAGGAACTCTGGACGGCGGAGAACAATAGTTGTGTTTAATCTTTTCCTTCCAGGATGAAGGGGAGGAGGACGCCATGTCAGAACCCTGCTACTAGAGCCTGGATGTGGCTCTGAGTTTCAGGGTCACTGACATTGATAAGACACCTGCGGCTCAGGACTTGGAGGAGAAACGGCTGCTGGACTTGGCGGGGAATTTGCGCGGGGTTTTACTGAGCGGGAAGAGACTGTTCAAATGAGGGGGAGGGTATATAAAGGAGGGTTGGCCGGAGCCTCCCATTCTTGGCTTTTCTGATGTTCATGTTTCCTACAGTAAAAGTTCCTGGTGATACCACAGAGAGTCTCGTGTGTTCATTCAGGAGCGGCTGTGGTGAGCTGACAATTGACTATTCTAAAGCATTTGACTGTGTGGATCATAATAAACTGTGGCATGTTCTTGGTGGTATGGGGATACCAAGTCACCATGTCTGTCTCTTGAGAAATCTGTATAAAGACCAAGTAGCCACAGTAAGAGCAGACCACGGAACAACAGACTGGTTCAAGATTGGGAAAGGAGTACAGCAGGGCTGCATACTTTCACCCTATCTATTCAACTTGCATGCAGAACACATCATGCGACATGCGGGGCTTGACAATTTCAAGGCCGGAGTTAAAATTGCTGGAAGAAACATTAACGATCTTAGGTATGCAGATGATACTACTACTACTCTGATGGTCGAAAGTGAGGAAGAGCTGAGGAGCCTAATCACCAAGGTGAAAGAAGAAAGTGCAAAAGCTGGGTTGCAGTTAAACATCAAGAAAACCAAGATCATGGCAACTACACCTATTGATAACTGGCAAATAAAGGGAGAAAACGTGGAGGCAGTGACAGACTTTATATTTCTAGGCACGAAGATCACTTCAGATGCAGACTGCAGCCAGGAAATCAGAAGACGTTTACTTCTTGGGAGGAGAGCAATGACTAACCTTGATAAAATCGTGAAGAGCAGAGACATCACACTGGCAACGAAGGTCCGCATAGTGAAAGCAATGGTATTCCCCATAGTAACCTATGGATGCGAGAGCTGGACCATAAGGAAGGCTGAGCGAAGGAAGACAGATGCTTTTGAACTTTGGTGCTGGAGGAAAATCCTGAGAGTGCCTTGGACCGCAAGAAGATCCAACCAGTTCCATCCTCCAGGAAATAATGCCCGGCTGCTCACTGGAGGGAAGGATATTGGAGGCAAAGTTGAAATATTTTGGCCACATCATGAGAAGACAGGAAAGCTTGGAAAAGATCATGATGCTGGGGAAAATGGAAGGAAAAAGGAAGAGAGGCCGACCAAGAGCGAGATGGATGGACGGTATCCTTGAAGTGACTGGGTTGAACTTGATGAAACTGGGGGTGGCGACGGCCGACAGAGAGCTCTGGCGTGGACTGGTCCATGAGGTCACGAAGAGTCGGAAACGACTATGCGACTGAGAGAGAGAGCAAAGGTATAAAATGGCTTCATCGTATATATAAGAAAAGGAATCTTCTCAGAGAAAATTCTCAATCCAGAAAAACTGACTTATGATAGCAGATGTATTGTCTACCAACCCTAACTGACTACTGTAAAGATTTGGAAGACATGTATTAACTTACACAGACTTTTGAAAATTTAGAGCTAGGGTCATGCTTTACATCATTCTGGATATTATTGTATTCTATCCCATTCATAGAATCATAATTAGAAGAGACCTCATGGACCATCGCATTCTAAGTGCCCCTGACTGGTGGCCATCCAGCCTCTGCTTAAAAGCTTCCAAAGAAGGAGCCTCCATCACACTCTGGAACAGAGAGTTCCACTGTTGAACAGCTCTCACAGTGAGGAAGTTCTTCCTAATGTTCAGGTGGAATCTCCTTTCCTGTAGATTGAAGCCGTTGTTCCGCGTCCTTGTCTCCAGGGCAGCAGAAAACACACTTGCTCCCTCCTCCCTATGACTTCACACAACTATAAATATGTTTTATGCCTGAGGCCTTAATACCACTCAGTACTACATCCGAGGTACTGGATTTATTTCCACAAAAGTTCATACAAAAATAAAAACTAATTGGTCTTAAAGACACTACCAGGTTTCTTTCCCTTCCTATCTTTCCTCCCTCCTTTTTATGTGACAAAGGACTAACATGGCTACATCTTCATTCCTACTCATTCTGTAACTTTCAGTTCTTCAGTTCCTTGGAAAGTACACCATGTTTTAGATTTATTTAGCCCAAAAAGTAGCTAGCCGTTAGCTTTGTGCTGGTGGACAGGAAATTTAAAAAAATGTATAACCAGTCACACCTTTTTAAGTACAGTTCTAAAAAAACATTTCTGCAAAGTGAAATTTGCTGAGAAGATTGCAAATTTGTTTACATGTTCCTCCCAGAGATCAGCAGACACAGATCTCCTTGTTATGATGTTGGCTGTAGATGCCAGAGTAAATTTTCTGTTGCCAATTACACTTTTAATAGACTTTTCTTCTTATCCACTGAGAGGCACATCACTGTGGAATTGCCTCCTTGGCAACTTGACTGTGGAAGAAAAAAGCAAGGATTGACTGTAGGAACTAAACTATTCACATTTCAGACACTTTCCTCGGCCCTTTACCAATTCTTCCCAAGAGCTCTGCCCAGCATTTTCTGAACTGAATGAAAATGCTTACAATTGTGGTGGCATTGGAAAGGGGAAATGAGGAGGTGTGCCTTTCACAGGAATCTTCCAATCACACTATCCAGACTCCTGCATCTAGTACAGCAAATGATAAAGTTTAGTTTTGTACTGTCTTCTTGTTTTAAATTACAAAGGAGAGGTATTGATTTGGCTTCATTAGTATTTATTATGCAACATTATCAGTGTGTGAAGCATTGTTTTGGATTTTTTTTGTCTCAAAGGATATTGTAATCTAAAAAGTGTTGTAGCTCAGCCTGAGCCTGGTATTGGACACATTCAGCCAGTAATTGTCCCTGCACCTGCTTTGCCAGAGGACTCTGGGTTTGGGCCTGACATGTAGTCAGAATTTGAGCCTGACATGCAGCCAGAGTTTGCCCCAGTGGATTCTGGGACCAGAGACTGAATGGTTGCAAGCAGGCATTGTGAACTGCATTCATCTCAGCAGTCAAGGCCAGATCTCCAGGTGCCAGGTGGGCATTCTAGTTTAGAGGAGGATAATGAATTTGATAGGAGGGGAGCGATAACTCATCAAAGGAGGGAACGAGAATGTTTGTGGAGAAGTAAACGACTGCTTTTGAAGCACTCTAATTAATCGTTTTCTCATGAGAGAAAGAGATTTCTCATGGAAGAAAGACCTTGGATTTTCCTTAAATGCCTGGTTCCTTTCTGCCATAGCAGAGGTGGCAACATTGCAATTCAAGAGAGAAAGATCTTTACTCTGTGTTCCTGTATATTCTTGCAGCCGTGGATTTTGCTTCAAGTCTGTGATGTCTCATGGGCCATGTAGTCCTGTTCCTAGTACTGTTGTGACAGATGAAGAGGAAAACTTGGGTTTCCCACCGTTTCTGCCAGACTTGGAGCCCTTGCAGCCCTTGCAGCTGCAGGATGTTTGCCCACAAGAAGACAGCCAAACAAGCCTTGAGTCGAAATCTCCCCCATTTTCTCGCCGCCTTTATTATAATCAAGATAGACACGCGCGGGAGGCGAATCGCAGAAGCGCTCGGATAGCTGCCAGACAATTAGATGATTAAGTCTATTTCCCTTGGGAAAGTTTAAGGAGTCTTGCATCTGGACAGTATAGGTTTCGGTTCTTGTTCCCAGAGAAAGTGTGCTTTGGCGGGAAAACAAGATCCTATATAGCTGTTGGCCACAAAGAATTCCTTGCAGAGTCAATTCATCAGCTCGTGGAGTGAGATCGCGTGTAGACTACGTACTCCAGTTCCCAGCTCTTGAATCAAGTTCCCAGCCCTGCCTTGTTCCACGGATCTCTATGGACTCAGTTCTTGTTCCACGATTGCCTTGTTTCTAGTTGGACCTTGCCAAGCCTCAAGTTTTGTCTTGCCTTGCATTTTAAACCCACGGACCCTGTTTCACGGATTCCAGCCTTGTTTCCTTGATCCGGATTTACCTTAAGCCTCAAGACTATGGACAGTTCCCCACACTATTGCTTGCAAAATAGTGTGTGTTTCGGTGAAGTGGATTATAACTTTGGACTTTAATATCATATATTGGACATTGTTTTTCTGGACTATATTTGACCTTTCCTGAAAGGTCTACTTCTGAACTATATTCTACACTTATTTTTATTGACTTTATATATTCCTTTAATAAAGATATTAGATAGAATCTGGCCTCTGTGTATGGTTATTGGTGCTCTGCAGCCTGGGTCCTGACAAAGTCCCAGCCTTGTGTTGCCTTTGAATCCAGTTGATTGTTCCAGTAACCTTGCTGTTTGGATTTCTATTACTGTTGCACCCCAAGGCAGCGTGAACACTGGAAACTAGATAGAGACCAATAATCATATAATATGTTTATTAAAGCAAATATAAATTCAGGAATGAATAGGCAGAAAGGATAAGTGGGAAATAGTCCTTTGTGATGAGGTATGAATAAGTCCAAAAAGATGAAGGAAAATGTCCAATATTATTGTCCAAAGTCCAAAACCGAAACACGCTCAAACTGTTGGGAAGTTTGAGCGGGAAACAACAAGGAAGCAAGGCTGAATAACAAGGCTCCCGGTCACTAGGAGATCATGGATATCAAAGCAGGAACAAGACGAGGCGAAGATAAAACTTGATTCAGGAACAAGGCAAGGAAGTGAATTTATTCCGGTTTAAATCGGGAGTCGCGGCTCGGCTCGGCCGCCAGAAACAGGAGGCTTGGCTTGGTGAAATCAGGGAACTCTTGATGTCTTTTGTGGGACTGAGTTTGATATCTGGTTTGAACTATGGTTTTTGAGTGACTTTCTTAGACTCTTGCTTCAAGATTTTCAAGTACATTGCTCTTGTGGATTTAAACCCATTTTATTGACTCTGAACTTTATTTACTTGTGCTTAATTATAACCTTCAATAAACAGCTTGTTTGCTTATATTCTGGGGCCCCAGTGTGGTTTTGAGGTGCCAACGCAGCCTAGGGGTGCAACAGTAAGTCCTCAAAGGTGAAGTAGTCGAAAAAGAAGCTGCCTTTCCAGTTGTGTTCCCCAGTAACTGATATACTGTATTTTACTGACTTCTCAACAGCTAATGGAAGGATACTTCAATTGAGCCCCATTCATTCGGCAGATCTGGGAGCTATGATGATTTGTTAGAGAAATAATTTTAAATTATCCAAAACACGTAATCTATTCAATTTTATAATTTTGATTAGAATTACTCTTTACTACAGCACATATCTCAGAGTGTCCACACTATCTGAAAACAGAAAAGTCTCTTTTGTGATGGAGGGAGGGTTGGTAAGGGGCACCCATGCTAAATCATTCAGATTTATTAGTGCATAGTACACAGCAAGCTTATATTTTATTTTCTTCTCACACTCACACCATGTAATTGTGGGTACATTTATATGTGTGGTCCCATATGCTACGTTTGGTTTTAATCGTATCTATGATATTACTCTGGGCAGGATCTTCATCGCCACAGTTGCCTTTTCCCAAACCATTTGTGTCTTTTTTAGAACTTCTGCCGCTCAAATGTGTCTTGTGGTTTTAGGTTCACTTATATCCATTCATACCATGCTTTCTCATATCTATGTCTTCATTTATTTTATGCCAGCAAAAAATAAAAACATATGAGTTTGGTTTGCTAGTTTTTCTCCAATGGTTGTGGATGTGGGAACATTCCCATATGGAGAAAGATGAAGGTTGCTATGTGGTGAGCTGCCATGGTCACGGCTGCATCTTTCTCATTATTTATTTATTGAATTTAAAACTTGCCTTAAAACTTGCCTTAAAACTACCATAAAATGACATTCAGGATCCCTAAAAGTCATAAACTTAATGTTAAAACAAATACTACCGTGTTTCCCCGAAAATAGGACAGTGTCTTATATTAATTTTTGCTCCCAAAGATGCGCTAGGTCTTATTTTCAGGGGATGTCTTATTTTTCTATGAAAAAAAAATCACATTTATTGTTGAAGAAAAAAATGAACATTTATTATATACTGTGCAGTAGTTGTCATCACAAACCAGCATAACCAGACAAACTGTGAATCCTATCAAGAATTTCTTATTACTACCAATATTTCCATGTACAATATTTCCATGTTCCATTTCCAGGTACGTACATTTACCAATCCTACATGCTCTGGTGTTCTGTTCGTTGGGCATGCTTCCAAACACAAACTTTGCTAGGTCTTACTTTCGGGGGAGGCCTTATATTTACCAATTCAGCAAAACCTCTACTAGGTCTTATTTTCTGGGGATGTCTTATTTTAGGGGAAACAGGGTATTAAAATAGAAAAGCAGATAAAAACAGAATTCACCACCACACCTGTCCTGCCACGAGGAGGCAAAACATTACCTGCTGCCCTGTCTCTTTAAGGTTCCAAAGGGGCAGAGCTTAGCCTTGGCTCCTGCCAGCCTGAAATGGCAGTTATTTTTGTCAGTTAGAATTTGTCAGTTGGTGAAGCACTGGAAGGAAGTGTAGGAAGTAAAAGGATCACAGAAATTCACGTCACGTTGGAACTGTATTCAAATTAGATTAAAAAGCCATAGACTACAGCAATAGAGAAAGCCATGTCAACAACACTGCATTGAAGTCATCTCAAAGATACAAAGAATCCAGTCATAACAAGACTTTATACTCTGTGGCAATATCTATCCAGAACTGCATAGACTCAAAGATTTCTTTCCTCACAAGAGACTTCATAGTGGCATCAAGAGGAAAAGAGATCAATTTTGTCTATTAATAAAATATTTTGTTTCACAACTACAGTCTCCAATCTGTCCTTCGTGCTATGAGTCCTTCCAGTTCATTTAATTAAGCATGGAGGCAGAACAACACCAAAAGAAATAACAAAATCATTGAGCCAGTGAGAACACTGTTCAATGCAAGCTAAGCACTCTGTCACCAAAAAGACAACAGAATTGGGGCCATTATAGCCTCTATGAGCAAGCAGTTCCAAGAGAACCATGTCTTACAGCCCCATCAAATATACTTCTAAGATTAACAGGAGGGATAAACATGGCTACCATAAAGATCAGAAGGGAGAACATTCAAAGGTTTCAAAATGTATAGGACTTCATAGATGACTCTGAATTATGTTCACGTAGCATAGAAGATGCTTAGAAGGCATCTTACACAATTTGTTTTTAACTGCCAGCAAGCTGACTTTTGGTGACTGTATGAGAGATCTGGTCTAGCAGACTAGAGCTTCCTCTATTGATGGAATCAACCCATCTGTATTACAGTCTTTATCTTTTCATACTGCCTTCTAGTTTACTAATTTTTAATTTTACTAATAGGTTAAGGTAAAGGTTTTCCCCTGACGTTAAGTCCAGTCGTGACCGACTCTGGGGATTGGTGCTCATCTCCATTTCTAAGCTGAAGAGTCAGCATTGTCCGTAGACACCTCCAAGGTCATGTGGCTGGCATGACTGCATTGAGCACCGTTACCTTCCTGCCAGAGCGGTACCTATTTATCTACTCACATTTGCATGTTTTCGAACTGCTAGGTTGGCAGGAGCTGGGGCTAACAGCGGGCGCTCATTCCGCTCCCGGGATTTGAACCTGGGACCTTTTGGTCTGCAAGTTCAGCAGCTCAGTGCTTTAACACACTTCACCACCTGGGCTCCTCATTGAGCCCATACCACTGATTAATAAATGTTTTGTACCTGAGGGCCAATCTGGTATCAACATTGGTAGAGCTGTATTCAATTGAAGTGAGCAGCCTGAACATGCTCAGCGCTTTAACACACTGCGCCACCACCAATTTATTATTTAATAGTTTATTATTATTATTATTATTATTATTATTATTATTATTATTATTATTGTTTCTTGGATTTTCTTTAGTAATCATTCCATAACCTTACTATTTTTGCTAGAAGTATTCTTTTAAATTGGTGTTCCTTGCTCTACCTTTTATATTCCTTCTGTTTATGTGATTGTTTTATTCAATTGTTATGTTTTGTTTTTGTTTTTAATTCTTATAGCGTTTTATAGTGTTTTCAGTGTTTTATTGTACAATGTTTTATGCTGATTTTATATTGGAAACCGCCCTGAGTCCCTTTCGGGAGAGAGAGCAGTATACAAATAAACTTTTACTTACTTACTTACTTACTTACTTACTTACTACCTTTTATGCCTTCTTCCTCTATTTCTCTTTGAGCTGTATGTATATGTTCAGCATACAAGTTAAACAGATAGGGTGATAAAATGCCAACTGTAAACCATTCTGTCTCTTATCCTGAGAACAGGTTATGCATCAGGTCTCTTAGAACCAGACTATCAGACTGTATGTTTCTTCTACTAGTGTTTGAATTGATGGATCAGGGCTACTTCAAGAATAGTCATAATAGTAACCATACATTTACTTAAGTAGGCTTAATCCTGGATCTAAGACGTTGCTCCCAGTGTCTTGAATGAAATAAGTGGCCCAGTAGATAGAATCTCCTGCTTACTGAAGTTATCTGGAGCCCCCGGTAGCGCATTGGGTTAACCCTTGTGCTGGCAGGACTGATGACTTGGAGCTTGGGTTGCTCACCTGAAAGTTACCTGTTCGAATCCAACCTGGGAAGAGCGGGGATGAGCTCCCTCTATCAGCTCCAGCTCCATGCGGGGACATGAGAGAAGCCTCCCACAAGGTTGGTAAAACATCAAAACATCTGGGCATCCCCTGGGCAACGTCCTTGCAGTTGGCCAATTCTCTCAAACCAGAACCAACTTGGAGTTTCTCAAGTGGCTCCTGACACACACAAAAACTTATCTGAGAATGTGTGAAGAATGACAAGGTTCTTTAACATAAAGTATCTCCGAAGACAAAGAGACTGTACACAAGCATTTAAGGTAACTACTTTGTATGTTTTGCTTTGAAATGAGATGCATTTTCCCAGCTGCTTATTATAAGATGAGAATACAGTCTAGGAAAGCATTTCTTATGTGAGGTGCTTCATTTTGGTGGCAAAAAGTTGGAAATCATACAGGGAGAGCCATATACCCAAATTTTTTCAGTGCCTGAAACATGACCTACAGTTTGTTTTGCTTTGCTTATCATGGCTCATGCAAACAGCCACAAATATTTTAATGTACGGTTTATTGAGCTTACTTTAGTTTAATTTGATGCATAACTGGAACTTAGTTTGTTCTGGATGAGGCATAGGGCAGGCCTGGAATTGAAAAGGGAGGTCATTGTTATTGGCTCAGGACAAGCAGTTTTGTATTTTGAACCCAAAATTATTTTGCCCATCACATGCCTTTGCTATCATTAAGGGATAGTGCTATCCAAGAGAAAGATTCCTTTCCATAACACTTTCCAAATATTGTAAGAAATAATACAAGGGCAACATTCAGTCAAAAAGACAAATTTCCTCATTTATATGTGTATCCAAAGCATCATGTCATGGAATCACAGCTCTTCCAACAGCTAGCCATCCGTCTCTGTTCAAAATTCCCAGAGGAGGAGGCTCCACTGAGGCAGCATATTCTTCTATCAAATCATGCCATTTATTTTCCTGCGTTTGGAGGGAAATACAGGAGTCAGCACATCTGAAGTGCAATGGATGAGCCTCACTCTAGGAACTTCTCTCATAATCAAGGTATTTTTCCCTGGCAGGATCTAAATCAGTGGTTCCCAATCTTTTTTTGACCAGGGACCACTTGACCAGGGACCAATTTGACCAGGGATCACTTTCCAATATTAGTACCAAAAAAGGTTATGAATCAATTTTTGGTCAACTTTAGGTTTGGTTTGGTTATCTGGGGTACTAATTCAGAAAATTGCATCGGATAGACCACATCAGCTCTAGTTTCTGATGCACAACATATGCTATCCAGTAGTCGCCATCTGCTCACCATATTTAATAATCTATATCTGATGTGGTCTGTCCAGTGCAATTTTCTGAATCAGTACGCCAAATAACCCCAGGAGCAGGCCTAAAAACGAAGACACCAAGGTGCCCATGTTTCAAGGAGCCACATGGATCGGTTACGCTCAGGGGGAGGGAGGAAGAGGAGAAGCAGCAGTTAGGAGGCTTGTTGTTGTGCCTTTCATGGGTAGTCAGCCTCTCCCCTCCTGACATCCCCGTTGCGGTGGAGCCTCCGGTGGCCTAGGGGATAAAAGCCTCGTGACTTGAAGGTTGGGTTGCTGACCTGAAAGCTGCCAGGTTCGAATCCCACCCGGGGAGAGCGTGGATGAGCTCCCTCTATCAGCTCCAGCTCCATGCAGGGACATGAGAGAAGCCTCCCAGAAGGATGGTAAAACATCAAAAACATCCGGGCGTCCCCTGGGCAACGTCCTTGCAGACGGCCAATTCTCTCACTCCAGAAGCAACTCCGGTTGCTCCTGATACGAAAAAAGAAAATCCCCGTTGCCTTGACACTATAAGAGGGTTTCATGAGACCAATTGCTCTCATTGCAACAGTGTAATAATGGTGAGGCCACAGACCATATTTTAGTTTTTGGAGATCACCGGTGGTCCACGTACCATAGGTTGGGAACCACTGATCTAAATGAACTGTGAATTCACCAGGATCTTAGAACTATGTCTTTTCTTAACATCAAAGTAATATTTTGGAATATGTGAAGGGAGAACAGAGTACCACTGAGCATGTGCAAAATAGAGTTCTTAATTTCTGATAAACCAGAACCAGCTCTAACACAGCAGCTGTTAAAAAGTGGCCCTAGAGCTGATCTTCTAGTAAATCCTTATTATAATCATTCTGGATATGCATAAACATTTAAAAAAATGGCCTATGGACATAATTTTGGCCTCTATTTATTTGTATTATTTGTATTCCACTTTCTCTCAAGGAGACTCAAAGCTTCCATTGACTTCCATTGACTGTTTCTTTTAAAAAATTGGTATGTCTTTTTCTTGCATAGTGATGATGTTAGGTCCAGTCATGTCTGACTCTGGGGGTTGGTGCTCATCTCCATTTCTCAGCTGAAGAGCCGGTGTTGTCCGTAGACACCTCCAAGGTCATGTGGCCGGCATGACTGCATGGAGCGCCATTACCTCCCTGCTGGAGCGGTACCTATTGATCTACTCACATTTGCATGTTTTTGAACTGCTAGGTTGGCAGAAGCTGGAGCTAACAGCAGGCGCTCATTCCACTCCTGGGATTTGAACCTGTAAACCTTTCAGTCTGCAAGTTCAGCAACTCAGTACTTTAACACACTTCGCCACCGGGGCTCCTCTTGCATAGTACTAATCCTTTATTGATAATAAAACTAAAAGAGGGAGGTTTGGCTGACAAACGTAATCTGGGAATGGAAATTTAAAACATTTTGTTCATTTTGTTATGTTATTATTCTATAGTTACATAAAATAATTTGCACATATTTTTAATAAATTTGGTTGCCCTTAGTCCTAATAAAAGTGGATGTTTGTGTGTCATACAGTCAACAAATATACAATTATTTATAAGGAAAGTTATCAGAAAACAACATGGATGCTATCTTTTCCTAGCCAAGCTTCCTAGTTACCATAATTTAAATCAGATTTCTTTAGCATACAGCTTCCAGCCTTCGTGACCTTTAGCTCTGAGTTTACAAGCCTTTTCTAGCATACACTGGCTCCAGAGCATTGCGATTTCAACCTATTTATGTACCTTTTATTTTTTTGGTCTTTTGTCCCTGGAATCCCCAGGAAGTTTAGATACCTTATTAAGTATGTAGTACAAGGTTCGCTGTTAAATGGCTTTAAGAAATTAGCTAGACTTTGGCTTTCACTAAATATCGTTTTTTTTTCGTGTCAGGAGTAACTTGAGAAACTGCAAGTCACTTCTGGTGTAAGAGAATTGGCTGTCTGCAAGACGTTGCCCAAAGGATACCAGGATGTTCTTGATGTTTTTAACACCATTGTGGGAGGGTTCTCTCATGTTCCCACATGGAGCTAGTGCTGATAAAGGGAGCTCATTTGCGCTCTCCCTGGGTTGGATTTGAACCGGCAACCTTCAGGTCAGCAACCCAACCTTCAAGTCATCAGTATGTTATGTTTTTCTACTTCTTACATGTTGCTTGCCGCTTTGAGAAATTAATAATAATAATACAGTAGAGTCTCACTTATCCAACATTCACTTATCCAACGTTCTGGATTATCCAATGCAGTTTGCCTCCCACCCCAATTCTCAGCTGCTTCTCTAGGCAGCAAGGATTGAACTTTTTATGGATTTAATTTCCAACAATGTTGCTACTGTAAGTTCATTTTATGCAATTCTATCTTGATTTGTAGTCAATTTGTTAGTAGCTAGTTTTTTTAGTCAATGTTTTCAATATATTGCAATGTTTTGGTGCTAAATTCATGAATACAGTAATTACTACATAACGTTATCGTGTATTGAACTGCTTTTTCTGTTGAATTGTTGTAAAACATGATGTTTTTGGTGCTTAATTTGTAAAATCATAGTGTAATTTGATGTTTAATAGGCCTTTCCTTAATACCTCCTTATTATCCAACATTTTTGCTTATCCAATGTTCTGCCAGCCCATTTATGTTGGATAAGTGAGACTCTACTGTAATAATAATCATCATCATCCTTTTAGCCAAATAGTGATGCAAAAAAGGCAGGTTAACATTATCACATTAGTTTACAAAGCAGTGTCAGCAAAAGAGGAAAGGCTACAGATCCTTTTATATTTCCAGGATTTAAAACATCAGGATGCTAACAGTGACACCTGCAGGTTACTTATGAAATAGTACATCAGCTATTATAAAGCATACTGGCTGATCCTTCTGTAAAATCAAAAATCGGACGGGTTACACTATTTATCAGGACCACTAAATAATGTGAAAGTGAGAAATAAGTGGCCTGAGCTTTCTGTTTCTGTAAATATCTATCAGACATGATGGTATGCAAATTAGGAGATTTTAGGAGATAAGGGAAGATACAAAAGTTCTCGTACAAAAGTTCACAAACTGGTCAACTGTATGCATCTCTGCTACTGCAAAATCACTGTTGTAAGCTCAGTGAATATATGTTCATATATGACAGACTAGGTTTATATCTTTTCTTTGATAGAGTAGCAAGCTTGGTTGATGAAGGGAATGCTGCAGATGAAGCATCTCTTGATTTCAGTAAGGTTTTCAACAAGTTCTCCATAATACTTTCACAAAGAAGCTAGCAAAATGTGGACTAGACGATGCTCCTATTAGGTTAATGGTGAACTAATAATCTGGATGAACCGAAAGGATTTTTCCAATGACTCTTCGTCCTCCTGGAGAGATGTGACTCTTAGAATCATAGAATCTTAAGAGCTGGAAGACACCACAAGTGCCATTTCTTCACCCAACCCCCTGACATGCAAGGAAATACAATCAAAGCACTCCTGGCAGAATCCAATAGGCTATCCAGCCTCTGTTTAAAAGATATCCCAGAGAAGGAGACTCCACCACACTCCACGACAGAATATTCCATGTCAAGCAGCTCTTACCATCAGGAGGTTCTTCCTAAAATTTAGATGGAATCTTTTTTCTCTGCAAATTGAATCTATTCTCCATGTCCTAATCTCTAAAGCAGCAGAAAACAATCCGATTTCTTTTCCAATATTTAAACATGACTGCATTTTCTTTTCTTATCCTTTTCTTTTCCGAGCTAAACATACTTAACTCTTTAAGCCACTCCTCATAGGGCTTGGTTTCCAAATCTTTCATCATTTTGGTTGCTCTTCACTGGACAATTTCGTTTGTCAATATCCTGAGCAATTGTCATGTGCATAACTGGACACAGCATTTTAGGTGAGGTCTAACCAAAGCAGAACAGAGAGGAACTATTGTTGTTTTTTCTTTCAGTTGTTTCCAACTCTTTGTGATCTCATGGACCAGCCCATGCCAGAGCTTCCTGTTGGCCATCACCACCCCCAGCTCCTTCAGGGTCAAGCCAGTCACTTCAAGGATACCATCCATTCACCTTGCCCTTGGTCGGCCCCTCTTCCTTTTTCCTTCTATTTTCCCCAGGATCATGATCTTCTCCAAGCTTTCCTGTTTTCTCAATATGTGGCCAAAGTACTTCATCTTTGCCTCCAATATCTTTCCCTCCATTGAGCAGTCAGTCATTACTTCCTGGAGTATGGACTGGTTGGGTCTTCTTGCGGTCCAAGGCGCTCTCAGAATTTTCCTCCAACAGCACAGTTCAAAAGCATCTATCTTCCTTTGCTCAGCCTTCCTTATGGTCCAGTTCTCGCATCCATAGGTTACTATGGGGAATACCATTGTTTTAATTATGCAGACCTTCGTTGCCAGTGTGATGTCTCTACTCTTCACTATTTTATTGAGGTTGATCATTGCTCTCCTCCCAAGAGGTAAATGTCTTCTGATTTCCTGGCTACAGTCCACGTCTGCAGTAATCTTCGTGCCTAGAAATATAAAGCCTGTCACTGCCTCCACGTTTTCTCCCTCTATTTGCCAGTTATCAGTCTGGTTGGCATCTTGGTTTTCTTGATGTTTAACTGTAACCCAGCTTTTGCACTTTCTTCTTTCACCTTTATTATAAGGCTTCTCAGCTCCTCCTCGCTTTGAAGCCATCGAAGTGGTATCATCTGCATATCTAAGGTTGTTAATGTTTCTTCCAGCAATTTTATCTCCAGCCTTGAGTTCATCAAGCGCGGCACGGCACATGATGTATTCTGCATACAAGTTGAATGCAGGGCCCTGCCATACTCCTTTCCTAATCTTGAATCAGTCTGTTGTTCCATGGTCTGGTCTTACTGTGGCTACTTGGTCATTATACAGATTCCTCAGGAGACAGAGAGGGTGACTTGGTATCCCCATACTACCAAGAACTTTCCACAATTTATTATGATCCACACAGTCAAAGGCTTTAGAATAGTCAATAAAATAGAAATAGATGTTTTTCTGAAACTCCCTGCCTTCCTCCATTATCCAGCGGATGTTGGCAATTATAATTATAATTACTATTTTAACTATGAAATTATATATTAAAAATCAAATGGATGTTGCAAAGTTGGCCTATACACATATGTGCTTACCAACTTCAGCTCCACTGGCAAAAACATGAGCGGAAGAGAACATGCCTGCATGAGGCAAAGAATCCAGAAGTGGCTCAGGTCTGAAAATGAAGTGGCACCCAGTCCACAGAAATCAGTGTGGCAGATTGAAGCAGCAACAGGAGCCAGGCTAAGAAAGCAAACCCAGGCAGGCGTTGTCTCCTGCACCAGACCAGACCAGACCATTTTGCAGGTCTTATAACACCAGCAAACCAGACATTCCCTACTTTACAAGAAAATTCAAGCCATTCAACAGCCCAAATTTCTGGGGGAAATGCCTGGGAAGCAAAGGCATAGTAATCAGACCCCTATTATTCATAGGGACAGGGAAGGAGTCTTGGGTGTGAATTCTTTTGCTTTGCCAGTCTAATCTCACATCTTGGTTTTGGAACATAGCCAAAATTTGTATAATTTATTCTTGAGATCTTTTTGTGTACTGTAAAGTTTTCAATGGAGATTGTTTTTGTGAGGATTGTTAATAACACTAGGTTTGAGTCAGTACTTGGACCAGACCAAATGATCTCGAGGTCCAAAAACTGCCCCCCAAGACTCGATAACTCACCATCTGCTGTGTGATTAAACTCCATCAAGGAACAATATTCAGGGAGCTGCAGTTTCAAAATATATTGTTCCTGATGGCTTAATGCACCAACAACTAAACTACATTTTCAGGCAATTGGGAAAATATATATCACTGTACTTGGGTTAGCATTTATCATTATCATTTGATAGTTGCAAAATTGTGCAAATGTGTTTATGACAAATCCCTTCTCTAAATTGCCTACTCAAGCACTAACCCTGTCACTCACTTTGCCCCTTCAACTTTCAAGCCACTCTGTGGGTTTAGTAATGAGACTATAATTTTGGAGAAACTGGTTGGGAATTATATGTCTATATCTTTTAGTGAATCCTTAAATGAATATTGCACTGGCAAAAAAGTAAAATGTTAAAAGCATAATTCATTCATTTCCTTAAAAAAAGATTCAATACCTGCATGGAAGATGGACCTGTATTTGTTTCAATGTATCCACATGTGTAATATCGTATTCCATAAACTCATTGACTTTTTGCTATGCCTTCAGCTTCAAAATAGCTAAATGTTTGTGTGCCTCATCCTTCTGATCTGATGACATCTGAACGAATTTCCCCTTAGATATGATTTGGTTCCTTCTCACCATTCTGCCATGCAATGTAGGATAATCTTTTGAATAAGGAGACATCTTTACACATATATACACCACTCCTGGCTTGATTGCAGTCTTTTGCTATGTAGTTTCGTTATCCGACCTGCCTTTCCCCTAAACTTTGGCAATTCATATTGCCAAAATGTGATAAATAAATAAATAAATAAATAAATACACCTAGCCTAGTTGTTCCTATCCTCTTGCTTCCAAACCTGCACCTTTGGACACACACTGTTTGGTTATTTTATCACTTTCAGCACTGCTCCCATTATGCCTACCTCATTTCTTGTTTCCTGCAACTTCCATGATTTGAGATGGCTCAGATAAGCATATGGGTGATTTCATTTCTTGATATGGTGCTGTGCCATGCAAAACCCACTGAAAGCAGCGCAGTGCATTGACATGTTGCTATGCTATATAAATCCCACTAAAATGAGTTCGATGATTTCCTTCCTTTTCATAAAACATGTGAAAAGTCACTTGGTTCTTTTCTGCCACCAATTTGAGTGGTCTTTCTGGTCCAGTGCAAATCTATCTTTCCTATTTTTGAGCCCTAATGAGACCTATGTTGCTCTTATTCTGTTCTTTTCAAGATTGCTTTCTGCAGTGCTAAAACTTAACTATCCATTTTCTATCTCATCCTCCTCTTCTTTCAAAAGGTGTCGATTTTTTAAATTTGTTACAACACATCAACCAAATCTGCAAATAATATAATCTATTTTATTTTTAATCAGTTAAAACTTCTTCCCATTCCTTCTTCGCGGAAATCGAATAACGCTTGAAACACTTGATCCAGAGCAGAGTGGACTGGTATGAGGCACTTCGGTTATTATTCTGGCCCTCATGATATACAAAAAATTCCCCGAAATGCAGGGAAATTCTACCCAGTTTTTGCTATAGAACATTTCATAACCATAAGAGGTCTTTAAAAATGGGAAGAGATGCCCTCTTATGAGCCTAAATGGGCTCATTAGGTGAAGATGTAATGAAACGACTTCCCATGTCTATTGGTGGACACTCAGGAGAAAAAAAAATTTTTTTGTGGTGGTACAGAACAGGATTGTGGCATTTCAGGGAAATAAAAATAATAATAAACCTAAAACCCAATAGTTTCTATTTACAGAAATAATGGCAAGCAGACTGGTGCCACACATTTATTTGCTTTTTGTAAATAACAGCAGAGAATATAGAAGTTTTCATAGAAAAACAATAAAGCTAAACAAGTGCAAATGAAAATAGTCATTAAATTTCATTATTAACTATCCCAAGTCTGAATTAAGAACCAGCATGAAAAAATGGGATGGTTCAGATTATCGCATTTTCCATCTTCGAAATCAAGTCATCACAAATTTTTGTGAGTTCTTCGTTTTCTTTTGTCTGTTAAAGAAACAGGGGCAAAGGGTTATACAAGTTGCAGAAGTCACATATTCTGAAAAGAACACCCATACTCTCCATGAGGGCTTCATAAACATTTTCCAGTTATGGCCATTTTCCGCCTGAGAAATTTTTATGTGCCCCAGGTAAAAAATATAAAAATCAAACATTTACTGATAAACCAACCAGGTCCAGGCTATTTGATTAATCGCATATCCCCTTATTGACCAACTGTAGTCTTCGGAGTAGGCCCTGCTCACAGTCCCACCCCCATCTCAAGCACAGCTGGTGGGAATGAGAGAAAAAGGGCCTTCCCTGTGATCACCCCCCCGCCTCTGGAAATCCCTACCTAAGGAAGTAAAAATGCCCCCCCTCCTCTTTCAAAAAACAACTGAAAACATACTTCTGCTCATTGACTTGAAGAGGATTAGATAATGATACTGTTACTATACTTCTGATTAAAATCTATTATCTGTATCCAGGATCTGTTTATCCTGCTAGTCGAGTTACCATCTTTGGCAATAATCAACTTATACACCTCCAATGCTTTCTGTCGGCTCCGAGATATTGATGTTTCTGTTTGATATTTTGTTTTATGTTGATATAAATTTATTTGATAGGTTATGTCTTATTTTAATTTTAGAAGTTATGTTATAATTTGTTCTTACATGTTGGGTTATTATTATTTTTTGCTATTATATGTGTATTGGTTGTCATATTCAGGCATTGAATGTTTACCTTTTTGTGTTTGGAATACGCCCTGGGTCCCTTCGAGGAGATAGGGCGAAATATAAATAATAATAATAATAATAATAATTATTATTATTATTATTTTGTAAGTCTTGCTAAACATGTTGATTTTCCTTTAGGTAGTGGTGAATCATTTTCTGCAGAGTGCACTGTAAACACTGCATGTTGTTACTAACAGTTATGTGTAACTGGATAGCATTCAAAAACCTTTTATTCTTTTGCATGAAGGTTCATAGAAACACAGCACTTTGGCTGTGCAGAGTGTTAAGCCCTGGAAGGGCAGCTTGCTGCCCAGACCCTTTTCCATGCAGCTTATTATTATTATTATTATTATTATTATTATTATTATTATTATTATTATTATTATTATTAAATCTGGATGGCCATCTGTTGGGGTGCTTTGACTGTGCTTTTCCTGCATGGCAGAAGGGGTTAGATTGGATGGCCCCTGGGGTCTTTCACTGAAATACCGTTACATTTATGTTGGTTAAAATGGTTTTTCATTTTAAATATTATATTGGTCTTTCTTTCTGCACTACAAATGAGATAAGTGCAGTGTGCATAGGAATTCCCCAATTAGCTCACACAAACACTCTCTATCCATCTGCCACTAGCCCAGCCTGTCTGTCAAATTTTAAAACTAAATGCCCCTGTGTCCAAAAGTTTGCCCATGCCTGATATATATATATATATATACACACACACATACACATTAAATATACTATAATATACAGTATATAAACATTTATTGGAGCTCCATGAGAAACTTTTGCTTCAAAAAGGGCTCCACGGCTGAAAAAGTTTGAGAACCTTATGAACTTATAAATTAGTAAAATCCCTCCCAAACTAAACACAGTAGACTTCATTTTTAATAATTACACTTGGGAGTATAAATTAAAGGAAAGACCCGTGAATCTTGCATTGCTATGCAGGCAGGCATTTGAAAGACCCTTTTCCTATTAGTTGGGTTAGGGCTCCTATTGTGCATAACAGCTTTGATTTACCAACAAATGATTTCTATGTAACACTGAATTGCAGCCACATACTCACATGAAAATAGAGAGAAAACACTGAGGACTTCATTTCCTGCCTATAGTATTCCACTTTCTGGAATCCTAATTTTGTATTATGCATTGTATTAATTTTGTATTATTTACATCACATTAAAATTGATTAAATTGCCTCTGAATTTAATGGGAATGAGTCAATAGTTTTTTGTCATGTAATGTGGGCCTGGCAATTCTTCATGCAATTCTGATTTGAGATGTGCAACTATAGATTTAATATATATATATATATCAAAGCCTTTGGGAGACAGTCTAGACCCCTGCTTAGAAGACTGAATATTGGATCCACAAAGAAACTAAGACTGACCTTCTGCTCAATGCTTTTCTCTAATGACTGGATTCTCATTTGTTCTTTGCGCAAAGTGGCTTGAAGAGCCAACGCTTTTGTTTTAGCTTTACTTCTTGCTTGGGCAATCGCTTCATTTGCTCTAAAATAAACAGGTTATTCAGGTATATTAGTTTTTAAAGAGAGGTACTGCAAATTTAATACAGATCCTTATAAAATGTTACTCACTTGCATAACTTTTCTTCTGCATGTGCCTTCAGTGCTTGGTATCTTTGCTCTTCCTTTTTAATTCTTGCAAGATACTCCTCAACACATTTTTTCAGAGCCTCTTCATTCTAGAAAGTGGAAATATAATTTTAGATTAAAACTCGGGGGACTAGAATCCCAGTTGGTGGAAATGCATCAATTACTTCAATACAAAAACTTATTAATATACAGTAAATATAATTTAAAGGTAAATAAATAAATATTTTATGTTCTATCAGTCTAAGTAGCCTGACATTTCACATTGTAATGATTATGGTAACCTTTTGCTATCATTTGACTAAAGTATATTTACTTCTAATTAATATACATTTATGAAGAAATTAAGAGTGAAAGGTTTGGTGAACTGACTTCACAACCCTGTTAAGCGATACTATTGGCTTAGCAGTATGAAGGGAAAATATACTTTAAATTAAAAAGTTGTTCTCTGTCAAATGTAAGTGGAACTTCTCATATAATACATGTCAGAAACAAAGCTCTGTAAATTGTCTCCTGACTTACTGCCAAAAATATTAATATTTATTAAAAAGTCAAACTACTTCAGATTGACTCACCCTCTACATAAGACAATATTACAAATGTCAGTAAATGAAAACATAATTTTAATTTTTTTATATCAATAATGTCACCTTGGTACATTTACAGAACATTCCATTTTAGACCATCTGCACTCTTCCCCCGCTCCCAAAATGGAAGGAGTGCGACTATTATGCGGTGAAATATGGTAGCTTCAGGGGGAAAGATGGTGTGGAAAGAGGCAGCTAGTGTTATTTAAGGAGGAGACTGAGTAAGGCTGTTGGAAATGCTTACCCTCTGAAATCCTTCTATTGCCTCTTTCTGTTTTTCAAATCGCTTGAAGAGTTCCGAGAAAGATTTCTCCATGGATTTCAAATCAGATACAACTTGCTGTTTTTCATCAAGTACTTTCTGCAATTCTTTTTTTGCAAGCTCTTTCTGACTCTCGCCCTCTTCTACAGGAACAAATTTGTTTTAGGTGACTCAATCTTTGTTGACTCTTTTAAGACGCTGTATCAGTGGTTCTCAACCTGTGGGTTCCCAGGTGTTTTGGCCTACAACTCCCAGAAATCTCAGCCAGTTTACCAGCTGTTAGGATTTCTGGGAGTTGAAAGCCAAAATATCTGGGGATCCATAGGTTGAGAACCACTGCACTATATGTTGTCTCTAACAATACAAATATTTGAAGATATGTTCAAAGGCTCCAGTTAGCAAACTCATCCCATGAAAGTCAAGCAAGGCTATCCCACAAATGCACAATTTCAGGTGACGTATAGAATAGACTGGGGTGTACAAAAGAAAACATGGTGCAGTCTCTAATCCAGCCTATTTATATAACTATATTTTTCAGCTACCATGCCCTACTATTTCCAAAAATCATAAATAACAGCCAGTAGTTAAAGAAATGACATACGTCCTAGACAAATCTACTTTTGTCTAGGATGGGATGGTGAACATGTTAATTCCCATCAGAAGCAGGAAGCATGGCCTATGTCATTGCAACCTACCCCCAGCCCCAGAAAGCAACTAAGGTCAAAATGTTCAATCATTTGAGTCTGTGGAAGAAGGAAGGATCTGTAGATAGTTAAAACCAAATTCGTACACATTAGATTTAATGGGCTAACTAGGTTAATATGTAGTCAACTTCTACTTTCTCAGCTACTGTTTACTACCACCATTTCTAAAAGATTTAGCTACAGGGTGAAGCATAAAGATCTCTCATATTTCGAGGAGGCATTGTGTGGACTGTAGTGGGGGTAGAGACGTGAGGGAAGTCCAGTTAGGTGGGTTAGGAGCTGCTGTTTTCAGTACCCATCATGAGTTGGGTCGGTGAACTTCAGGGCTTTATTGTCCAAGCATATTATGAGAACAACCATTCTGTGACAACAAGAGTGTTCTGTACTAGTCTCATGCATTTGTATAGGATGGCTATGTCTTTGTTTCATTCGTATGGCCCTGTTTTCGGGTGCCTTTCCAAACGAGCTTTTTTGTCCCACATCCGAAAAAACGACTATTTTGTCCCATTGATGGTAATGTGTGGGCTTCCCACACTTCCCTTTCCCTCAGTTTTAGGGCTGCTGCCGTTCCCCTTTAATTGGGAAAGCTATCCTTTTGTCACTGCTGCTGAGATCACTTTATCCAAGCTAGGGGCAGACTCAGCTTGCCTCCATCTCATTTGCTGGTGATGAATGTCCATGTGGCATGCAGGTCCAAACATGCAGGCCTGCCAGGTCCTTTCTTGGCCTGCACTGTTGCAGAGCAAGGCCGCCAGCAAATGTGATGGAGAGAAACCCCAGCAAGCCCCAGCCCAACATCAAGGATCCCACCATGAGTCTGTCCCTAGCTCCTATGAAGCGACTTCAGCAGCAGTGACGAAAGTTAGATTTCCCAATTAAAGGGGAAATGGCAGCAGCTCTAAAACTGAGGGGAAAGGAAGTGTGGGAAGCCCACCCATTGCTGCCAATGGGATGAAAATATTCTTTTTTTTTTTTTTTTGGATGTGGGACCAAAAAGCTCATTTGGAAAGTAAGCGCTCCTTACTCGGGACTTAGCTGCAGGCCCTGGCCTTTGCCGCTTTGGGCCTACACACCACATGCAAACTCTCTAAGAAAAATGTACGTGTGGTGTGTATGTCCAAAGTGTGCCAGCCTGTAGTCGAGCACGGAAAGAGAATGGCAGATCTAGGAATGTTAGAACATCCACTCAGCAACTGCCAAGGTATTCCACTGATAAGCTTGCCATGGTACTGGGGATATCAAGTTGAAGAAGAATTCTGCATGCCGATTTAAAAATGCATCTATACAAAATAATTTGTCTGATGTTATTTTTAACTTTCATTACAACAAAACTGTTTTTATGTACTTTTCAGAAATATATACATTTTGTTTCTAGATAGACACATTTTTTGTGCAACCCAAACAGCAAAGCATTGAAAAAATGTTTTATATCTGCTTACCCATCACTTGTGTAATGGTGCCTTCAAATTCTGCAACAATTGTTCTAAAGGAAATACAAGCATCTTATTTTCAAATACAGAACCAGAAAATTAATATGATTCCACAACAATGAAACAATATTGGTCCTTCCATTAATAACTCCACAGTAAGAAACATACACACACACACACCTCTTAAAAAGGAAGCATAGGTTTACTTTTCTTAAAGTTTCTGGAGGCAGGATTAAGTGAATTTCTCAACATTACCAATATGGGGAGAATACCCATTCTCAGTTTAGAGACTGCCTGGAAAGAGACCCCTGCCCCCCAAAACGCACCTCATCTATGCAGTACAATTACTTAGAGAGGATGGTGGCAGCAGGTAATTGAACTCTCTGGAATTTGACAGTGATATAACCCTGGATAAGCGATCCTAAACAATTAAGCAGAGGATCAAAACTCTGGTTTTCCCCCCAGTACAGACTGTCCTTCTGAATATTGTACAGTAGCACAAATAACGTCCACCTGAATCCACAATATGAAAGATATCTATGTAATTGGAGAAGGCAACATGCACAGAAAATGCCCATTATTAACTAGATGTACATACCCCATTTCTTTACTTTCAATATAAATTTTGTCATGCTTCATTTTCCACTCCAAAGCTTCTCTTTGCTTTTCTTGCACCTGAAACCATCATATCCCAAAATAATTAGCAAGAATTCATTTATCTTCAGACTTACAGTAAAATTAAAGAAACTTTGCCAGAAAGGTTATTGGAAAGAGATCAGACTTAAATACAACTTTAGAATTTGACTAACATTACTCAATATCTGATCTCATGCCCTCCCCCAACAAAGAAGGGGGATTGACAGGGTTGAAGGTCCTAGGATTAGGCAAGGGCTACATGGGGGTCCCTTGGAGACTTTTACGTCTTTCTCTGGGGATATTTGTCTCTCTTACTCTGGGTGCCGCTTGGAAACTTTTATGTCTTTTTATAGGGGTCCTTAGGAAACCCTTTTCTTTTTTTCTCTGGGGCCCCTTCATGGGATGCAGACTTGGCCCCACACTTCCATGGCATCTTTTCCATGACTTTAGAATTGGTGCTGCTATTTTCTAGATGTAAATGATCTTGAAAAGTGAAGAGGCCAAGAGTAAAGAATTTTCAGAAGGGGACAGAAAATTGAAAGGACCAAGTTGAGGGAAGGGGGGAAAGAAGAGACAGGAAAAGGCCACCTTGCCCGCCTGCGTGTGGAGAGGGGAGAAGTGGGGAAGGCTGTCAACAAGGATCAGAAGAGAGACATCTTGGCCTTGCCATTCACAGAGCTATTAGGTTGGAGAGCTTTTTCTTCACTTGATAACTGGAAATAGAATCTATAAACATGAAGTGATAATTATTTACTTAAGCAAGCTGATGTTATTGAAGGTATTGAAAAATATGAGTTGACAAAAGCTAGAAAATATATTTTGAGGTGATTTTTGATGCTATTGTAAGTTGCTCTGATATAAATCCTTATAATTTTTAATAAATATAAAATTACTTTGGTGTCATTATCTAAACTGACTTATTTTATCCTAAATCATGCTTCCCCAAACATTAGAGTAGTGGTTCTCAACATGGGAGCCCCAGATATTTTTGGCCTTCAACTCCCAGAAATCCTAACAGCCGGTAAACTGGCTGGGATTCCTGGAAGTTGTAGGCCCAAAACATCTGGGGAACCCAGGCTGAGAACCACTGCTTTAGAGGGAGCCCAGCCAAAAATCCTGGCCTGGGGGCCCACTTCAGGATGTGGGGGCCATGTCCGGTCAATTGTTCTTGTTAGGCCTTCTTCATTTTAAGACTAAAATTCTGAATACCCCTTTAAGACCAGACTTTATTATTGATCTTTATACTACTATCTTGGAGATTAATACTTGTGTAATCCTCAAGATTCCAAGCAGAGTATAGTTTACATTATTTCTTATGGCCATTTGTTTTGTTATTGGATATATCCCTGGGGGAGAAGGGCATTATATAAATTAAATAAATAAATAAAATAAAGTTGCTGTAACACTAGAGTAGGAGTCGTTAATGTACAAAGGTGGAAAGATGTTAATCAAAGAGTAGACTCATTTTGTTACAGTGATGTCTAAACTAAAACTTCAGATTTTTAAATGATCTAGACAGCTGCGAAAGGCTGTGTTTAAAACAATGATATTTGACTGGTTAAGGGAATGGCACCGGGCAAGTCAAAGATCTTGAGGGATAACAGCTCCAAAGGCTGACTTCCAGTAACAGCCTCTATTACTTGTATAGTTTTCTTTTAAATACAGTAGTTAAGTAATTTCTATATTAGCCATTAAAATGGAGGAGTGAATGGACAGAAAAGATTCAAAACAGTATCAAATCGAGTGTCCCTTCTCAAATTCTTACCTCTGAAGTAAGCTTTTTAACAACAATATCCGTCTCATGCTTAATCTTTTCTACAGCTGCATCCATGCCTTTCTGACTGTATTTCAGCACTTCAATGATGGCCTCAGTGGGCAGAGCACAAGGGAATACTGAAGGATTCTTTTCATCTAGGGTGGGTTGTAGAGTTTTGACCTGTGGCAAAAAATTTAATACGTATTTACATGCAATATTTGGTATCTTAGTTCTCTAATTGATACAGATCACAAGGTATAGCCGGATAGTGATTTCAGACTAAATCTATGATATCCAAACTTGTGGGTGGTTTCAGACTGAAACTGTTCTTCTGCTCTGAATAAAGGATACGTTGATAAGATCAAGGCTCCCGAGAGCTTAATTATTCAATTGGGAAACTATGATTTTCCATTACAGGTTGAGCATCTCTTTCAAAATCCAAACTTCTCCAAGATCCAAAATAGTTCACACGCATGCCTGAGACGGTGACATCTTTATTTCCTTATGGTTCAGTGTATACAAACCTTGTTTCATTGACAAAATTATTAAAAATATTGCATAAATTACCTTCACACTACGTGTATGTGCATATCAAACACAAATAAACCACAATTTTAGACTTGGTTTCCAAGATATTTCATATCTGCAAATAAAGGTATTCCAAATTTTGAAAAAATTTAAAACATTTCTTGTTCCAAACATTTTTGGATAACGGATACTCAGCCTATACTTTTCAACGTCATCAGTATGTCTATTCTCATTTTAAAATTCAGAAAAAACAGCAATTTGAGGAAGGTTGCTAGAGATATTTAACTAGCACTTACTGGATCTGGGGAAATTCCAAAAAGATCAAGCACCAACGGCTTTTCTTCATGTTCATCAGATGTTTTTACTTCATTCACTGTCATGGCTACTGAATTTCTGTTTTAAGACCAAAGATGGATGGTCTGGTTAGAAACTGCAAGGCATACTGAAACAATTCTATATAGGTTATAAATGGAAGAACACAGCAAAATTATACATACTCATTTTGAAGTAGTGCGACTCCTGTAGACTTTACTTCCTTAACATCATCAACATAATTTTTAGGGCTTTCACTCAGGAGAGGGTCAAACTTCAGGTAGAGAGATTCCTTTCTTAGAACAGACTCCTTGAACTACAAGAAATAGATTTGGAAATATATCAAAGTTCCCAGACAATCTTCCCTTAACATGGTGGCCTTGTTCACGTTTTGGCCACATCTGGAGCTATCTGACCAAGAGCAACACTTATGAAATTTAGATAATCTCCAAGTGAAGCACATTTCTTTGAATTATGAAATAATTGATTAGAGGAGGTCCTGTGTCCTAATGAGTGTCAATATAGCAAGGGCTGTACCTTAAAATCTTTAGGGTTCAGACTTTAAAGCAGGACTGTACTAAATGCTTTCAAATGTGAATAAATTGGAAGAAATGTGGTGTGGGGTGAAAAATATTTCAATCTTTTAATTTTCTACCAAAAAAAAAAGTTTTGAAAAGTTAAGCCAGGTTTTCTTTTTAGGTTAGTAGATGGTTTTCTGATTCTGAATCCCGTCATCAGGCAAATACACTTTTTAATTCTTATACTGTTTTGAAAACTCATAGTTCTTTCTGCAGATAGCCTTACATATGTGTTTTGAAAGATCTAGCCTCTAAAGGGTACATTTTTTCTGTGTAAAATAGGAAAATGAAAACTTTTGATCAAAATACAAGAACAGCTAAGTCAGCCAAAAAGTGGCATTACATAAAGATTAGCAGCATGAAAATTTAAAATATATATTATTCAACATGTCAAGCTAAAAAGAGCAGGATTCCTAAAATTAAAACACTAAACTAAACAATATTATCTAAATTCTGTGCAAAAGACTGCTTCTTTTAGGAGTGTGTGATAAAACAATAGGGAAAAGAAAGGAGACAAATGTAACATCCTACATTCATATATTGGTTACTTACCGAGGACATTCCAAACTGTTCCAGATAATCTACTTCTAGGTCCATTCCTAGAACTAAAAGGGGAAAAATACTGAATATGGGAACAAAATGATTTTATAGCAAACTAGTATTGAAATGACTATAAAAAGTAACTAGTTTGTCATTTCAAGAAAAGAAGAGGCATGCCTTCCTGCAATATTTGTGACTTACGTATACTGCGTGAAATAAAGAAGGCCTTCGATTCTTCCCATCCTTTTTTAAAACTGATTTAACTGGCAAGGATGTTAAAGCTTTAAATGAGAAGCAGTTTTGGAACACTGCTCTTATGGCATTGAAGGGTGGCCAATGAGGTACGTTTACTAGATCAAAGACAGGTAAAAGGTAACATACAATAAACAGGGGTCTCTATTACTTCAGTTAAAACCTATTAGAGTTCCTACTGCAGGCATGTGTGTGTCCAGCGCAAAAAACTGACAGCACTACAGATGCAACTCAGTAAGCAATAACAAAAGGAAAATAACATTGAGATTGTCTACATATGCTTAGGACTTTGGCTGGCTATTAGAAGACCACTAAATTGGAAGAGGTTAGAAATCAAGTTTGAAGCTACAAGAACACGTAGGATGAACATGACCTGAGGGGGCTTATCCATAAAAGGACACTGAACATGTGATATTGTCACTTTCTTAACAACCTTAAATTATTTGATTTGTAAATGAATTTAAATGGGAAAAGAGATATTCCACTTGAATGGTGAAATGGATGCCACAGGAACTGTCACTTTCCCTTCTTGTTTCTGCCTTGCTGTCATGTGCATCTTGCCTGGAAACGGTTTTGGGGGGGGGGGGGGGGAGATATGCCTCAAATATGGTGGACTCTGGATCTGCCTTGAGGCCACCCCACTTGATTAATATAATCACCATCCTCACCCCAAACTGGTTCCAGAAATGGCAATTTAATCACCTGCATAGTGAAACTGGTTTCTGCTCAATCAGTTCCAAACCAACCTGAATGGTTAATATAGATGAATCCTTGGTCTTGTCCAAAAAAGAAGATACTGCTCAGTGTGGAGGAAATGGAACAGATAACACGAGGGGAAATGTAACACAAAACAGGTGAAAGTGTTGTGCAGGAATACATGGGTACTCTACATAAATGCGAGTCTTCAGGACCAGATAAACTACATCAAAGATCTCAGAACACTGGCAACAATCTTTGTGAATCTTTGCTTGCCAGAAGAAGTCTTAGCAGACTGGAGAAGGGCAAAGGTTGCCCTTGTCTTCAAAAATGGGGGGAAAGAGGACTCAGAAAATTACTGACCAGTCAGCCAGACACTAATACCAAGAAAAATTATAGAGTAGTAATAATAATTTTCTTTCTTACCCACCTCTCCTCACGGCAAGTTACAGAATAATCAAACACATACACATTGTAAAAATACCACAAATACACATATTAAAGTGCATTTCTATAAAAGATACACATTAAAACATATTTCTATAAAATACATATTAAACTATACAAAGGTCATTAAACAGTCTGTAAGTACTTAGAAATGTCATGATCCCAAAAAGTGAACATGGGTTTCTTAAAAGCAAGTCATGTCAGATTAACCTTATGGCTTTTATATATATATAAAGTGAAGAGCCTGGCAGCCAAACAGAATTCTGTGAGTGTGGCATACCGTGATTTCAGTAAGGTCTTTGAGAAGAACCCCCATGATATTCTTGCAAACAGACTAGTAAAATGTGGGATTGACAATGCAACCATTAGGTGAACATGTAATTGTTGACTGATTCTATATTCTGCATGGCATAGGGCTGGATTGGATGGCCCAACCCAACTGATGCTCACCAATGCCTCCTCCTCATCCTGGACAGAAGTGGAGTATCACAGGGTTCTGTTCTGGATCCAGTGCTAATGAATGTATTGTTGGAAACAGCAACCTCCCAAGCCTGTCACTATTTGTTTATTGATAGCGCATATATATATATATATATATATATATATATATATGTGCTAACTAGTATTCTATGTATGTGCTGATTTGCCAGTTTGTATCTCTTTGGTGTAGGAGGAGTTATAGACATGTGATTTTACTGAGCATGTTCAGATTCAGGACTCCATTTTGGATGCAGTCTTCTTGCATTAGACCTCAGTGGAGGTATGTGTTTGGTCTTCAATGAAAGCAGGTGTACAGTATGTGTCCCGACCTCAGTGAAAGTGGATGCATGTTGCTGTTTAGAGACTTTAATGGATACAGTATGATTATGGACTTCAGTGAGTACAACTATACTAAAGACTATGGACTACCGATTAAGAATGATACCCTGTGTACTCAACACAAAGAGAAGCTATATCCTATCTTATTGAAGTGAACTTCAATAAGAAATATTCCTGTATAGCTAATTAATAAAAGACGTTTATGAGTAAAAATATATTTTTTCAAAGAAGACTTTGCTTTTATCTCTGAGTGCATATTTTAAACTAAGAGGCTTCACGGGAATGTGTATCTTTTGGACAATTACAACTGCAAAGAAACAACCATCTGCAGCTAACCAAATACATTTTGTAGTGGCATGTCTTTATCCTTCGCAGTTTAAAGACATGGTTCTTCAGTTTGACAGCTGAGTTACCTGTGTGCCACTACATTAATGTTTCTGAATATCACCTGTTCAAAGAGTTGACTTCTAACAAGGGCATGCTTTTCTTGACTAGTGGTTTTCAAAAGATGGTCTCCACATATTCATAGACATTCACATTTGCCAAAAGGATATGTGCCCATAGACTAGGTGCAGTTATTTTCCAATAGGTTATGCAATATGTTATGGAATTTCCAATAGGTTATGTGCAATACGTCTTTAACAATGATTGGATGAAGGTTTAGAGCAGTGGTTCTCAACCTGTGGGTCCCCAGATATATTGGCCTTCAACTTCCAGAAATCCTAACAGCTGGTAAACTGGCTGGGATTTCTGGGAGTTGTAGGCCAAAACACCTAGGACCCACAAGTTGAGAAACATTGGTTTAGCGAACATGCTTCCAATATTTGCAAATAACATAAAATTAAATGGGGTAACTATTACCCCAGATAACAGGATCAAAATTCAAAATGACCTTAAAAGACTGGAGAACTGGGTAAAAACTAGCAAAGTCAATTCCAACAAGGTTAAGTGTAAAGCACAATACCCTTAAAGGGTGGGGAACAGATATAGGATGGATGACACCTGTAGAATGGGAACTGCGATTCCCCTTTTCAGGCACCTGTGCCCATTTCTATATATTCTGGTCATAGACCGTAATAAATTGCTGATTCTGACACCTGTAGAGTATTAACAAGGGACATGATAGCCATGGTGTGAGGTGTACCAAAACAAAATACAAACATAGAATTTCACACTGTTATAAACACAAATAGGCATTTCAATTCTACTACACTTACCATCAGTGGGTGATCTGAACTCTTCATTGTCTATATCCAAAAAACTGCCATTATTCATTACTGTTTCTGCCTGATGTGGTTTCTGAGTTAGACCATTTGCAGCCTCATGTAATGAACTTTGTTGACGTAAAACCACAGCTGATGCAATACTTTGGTTCATCTAAGAAATGAAGAATAGATTAGAGAAACGCTCAGAAAAGAGATAACTATAGATTCCATGTGTTGTTTAACTTGCTTCCCTTCACCTGTATGTCATTTGGTTAAACTGTACTCTATTTTATTTTCTTAAAAGATCAGAGCATGTTGTTTGGGAAATTTTGCATCAGGAGTGGATAAAGTGTGTGTTTTGAAAGACAACCTGGGCTTCAAAGCTGCCAAGCTGTAGAGATGTCTCAATTTCTTACAGCAATAAAGATGAGGTTCCCAGGCATGATTCTTGAGATTTAAAGCCTCCAGTGCAGTTTTTAGCATATTCCCACACCCAAAACATGCTAGATCCTAAATATAGCAATAAAAAGGAATTAAAAAAACAAAACAAAAGACAATACCAATTCACTTGAAGGTTCAGTTTGAGTTTCTACTTTTGTTACATTCTGTTCTTCAGCTGCAATCTGCTCTTCAATCTCTTTCCTATAAAAATAAGAAGACTGTTATATCCACATGTTCTAAGGACATCTGATTCAATATACTTTTAAATTTGTTTTTGTACATGCAGGTTTTCTTTTGCCCTTTACCTGTGGACATTTAGATAAAAGAAGCTTCTTTTCACAAAAATTAAATACTAATCCCCAATTAAGCAATTAAGCCATCTATGTTTTAATATATCTCTGAAAAGAATACTGAGCAACTTGAAATTATTTATTTACAGATTTAGGTTATATGCTATTTTCTACTGCATATGTAATCTACTGTTACCAAATACTTAGATTTAGTCCAGGAACAAAAAATAGGTTACTTTTCATGAGCTTCTACTACATTTCTGAAGTCCAGAACTACTCTAAATGCACTTACAGAACACTTACTGTTTTTCAAATGTTGTTTCTACAGCCCTTGATTCCTCAGGGAAATTATGCTGCTCTGCTTCTTTGAACAGTCCACTGTCCTCTTGGGTATCACTCCTTTCAATGGTGAACACAGCACAGTCAGGTGAATTCTGTAATTTGGAACCGCCTCCAAATGGGTTGAAGTTAGGATCAAACTTCTCAAAATCAAAGCTATATGCTGCTTTGGGAACAGAATTCTCTTCTGTTCCAGTGCTTGTTTGACATTTACCCTTTTCTTTTCTTTTACAATAACTGAGACTTCCAAAGCTACCAGATTCTAGCACAGGCGATGAGATATTATTTTCTATAAGTGCCACTGAAAGTAGCTCAGTCTTGCAAGCATTGTTCAAATTTTGCTTTATAGCTTGATTGAGGCTTAATATTTGCTTTGAGGAATCACTATCTAGCAATGAAGTGGAGTTAAAAGAACTTGCTGGTTCATAGCTTGTTTCCTCAGACAGATTATTTTCAGTAGCAGATTCCAGATAAACTGAACAAAGTGAAAGAGAATTTCTATCCATTGCTTCTTTTCTTGTGCAAACTTGCAAAAGAGACACTGGTTGATTTTTAGGGGAATTCAGAAGGCCACTGGTGCTCTTGAACGGATCTGGATCATTCAACACAGACGATTCAGGAGTATGTGCTCTGTTTTTTTCTGGGATGACATCATTTGGAGAATCAAAGCTGAGCTTTCCTTCTGTCGCTATCTCCTCTTTTGCTAAATCAGTATCTGTTATTAGTAGTGGTTGATTCCTGTGGAAAGGCAGAATGTTATGATTGAGCCTCATGGCTCTGCTACTGGCAGGCGTGGACGTAAGACTCCTCGAGAGTCAGATACTCTCGAGGAGCGAGAAAGAAAGAGGCTGCGAGATATCTTTGCAGAACCATCTGACGAAGAGTCTTTTGAGGGGTTTACGGAGAGAATGGAGGAAGAGCTGGTTAGCTCAGAAGAGGATGAGATGGATTGGACTCGGGTAAGGGAGGAATTGGGTGCCACTGGCAATGATGGGATGGAAGATGATTGGGGACCTTCAGGACTAGACCCATGGACAAGCTGGAGGGATGGGACGGGATCCACAGCTGGGGATGCTGTGGGGCGTAGTCAGAGGTGTTCCAGTTCTGATGAGGAAAGTGATGAGGAAACGCCCGGGTTAAGGAGGACAGCTGATAGTGATGAGGACTTGTAACTGGCATAAAATGGGGCTTGGGAGCAATAGCAAATTGCGTTGGGCAAGGTAATTTGGACAAACGCTTGGGATCTGTGTGGGACGTTTTCCTGAAGACGGGTGTGTTTCGTGTGCTGATTACGTAAGTTGTTTTGGAATTTGGGTTCAGACGGCGGGAGGAATTGTGTGGGCTTTTGTTTGTGCAAACCTCTGCTTAATCTCAATAGCTTTGACCTTCCGTCGTCTTCTTGACGGACGCCATCTGCTACTCTGGATTTACGGACTGAACTGACTACAGGCTTGGATTCTCCTTCTGGACTTGGAAAACTGCAAACGTCTGCTTCTGCCTATCGACCTTCGGAAAGAACTGGGACTACTCTACTGCTTCAACCCTCGGCTGTTGTGTTTGTATTGGAAGTTTGCCTGCTGTGTGTAGGAGTGACTTCTAAGTTACTCAAAACATAGTACTGGCAGCAGAGAGGCATCTGCTGCCAATTAGTTACATTCTTTTGAACTCTTTGTTTCCCAGCTTCTGTTTTGTTTGTTCCCAAGCTGAAGCAAGCTGTTTTGATTTTACCCGGATTAAACTCCGGTTTAATCCGGTTTATCTTTTAAACGTTTTTCTTGCCCCTTTTTTTTGCTTTTTGAGGCTAATGTTGCCTGGCCCTTGTCTTTTACGGGCATTTTGAGTTCTGTAAATCCAATAAACTCTGTTATCTTTGATCTTGTGGCGTTCTGTCCTTGACACAGAACCATCACAAATTAGTTAATTTAGCCTTCTAAAGACAGTTAAAATAAAAAGTACACATTTGGCATTCAGATTTTTCTTTCAGAGGGGGCCATTGCTTATTAACCAAAAAAAGGATATTCACTGTCGGCTTCAGATACTATGTTGTCAGGTTTATGAAAGTCTTGCAGTGTCTAGACTTTAATTCTAGGAACACATGTTTTGAAGTAATCCAAGCTGAACTCAGTGGGGTTCACTTTCAAGTAAATGCACACTGGATCAGATTACATTGCTCACTTTATCAATTTAGACCATTTGCTTACTTCCCAATTACCAAAGCCCCTTGGGTATTTATCAGCAGAAATGAAAAACAATCAGCAAAATGTATATACATTAAATCAAACAACTAAAAGCAATAAAGTTCTTAATGATTCTGTAACATCTAAAAATAAAATTGACTTAATCCGGCACGAAAAATATCAGTCTAGTAATCATCAGAATACAACATACTTGTTTTCATAGATCCAAGAAAACTGATGCTTCAACAGGAATCTTCAGATAATCATAAAGTTGGAACAGACCACATGGGCCATCTAGTCCAATCACCTGCCATGCAGAAAAAACACCCCAAACAGATGGCCATCTAGACTCTGTTTAGAAGCCTCCAAAGAAGGAGCCTCCGCCATACTCTGAGGCAGAGGGTTCCATTGTTCAACAGCTCTTATGGTCAGGATATTCTTTAGGTGGAATCTTCTTTCCTGTCATTTGAATCCAGTACACTGAGCCCTAGTCTCCCCAGTGCAGCAGAAAACAAGCCTACTTCCTTCTCCCCTAAGACACTCTTTCACAAATTTATACATGGCTAACATATCCCCACTCAACCTTTTCCTCTGTAGGCTAAACATACCCAGCTCTTTAAGCTGCTCCTCATAGGGCATGGTTTCCAGACCTTTGATCATTTTAGTTGCCCTCCTCTGGACACTCAGCTCTCTAGAGTGGAGTCAATCACCTTGTAATTGCATCTGGAAAACAACTGTCAACTGCAACTGCAAAATTTAGTTCTTTCCATTAAAATCAAAGTAGCTGTGATATTAACACAACAATGCCTGTTTGTCTCCAAGCTGGCAAAAACATGTGGATGACTACGTTCTTGTTACATGAATGCAATTGTCCTTACTGCGTTTTAAATCAGGAGTAGTTACAGTTTCGCAATCATTCTCAGTGAAAAGAATTTTTTGGCAAATATCACTGCTTCTACTCATATGCTTGAAGTCCAGAAAAAAACAGCTTCCTAAAACCCATATTCTCTTCCAACAACCTGAAGACAGCTGTATGACAGCCCAACACTTCCTGGGATATCATTGACTATATTACAATCTATTTTGAATCTACCTACATAAAATCACAGTTTTACTCACTCAACACTGACTGGAGGCAAGAGAAGATCTTTTGGAATGCAGTCATCTACTAATGGAGAAGTTTCAGGTTTCTTCCTTACATCTGGACTCAGGAATTTGCGAGTCTGAGGATCCCGGATAGGAGTTTGAAAAGTTACCTTAGGAGAGAAAATTTATCAGAGATCTGCAGAGCCAAAATGCATACACACAACACATACCTAGACATTGATTGGGTACTTATGCCCTGCTTTCTACAGCTTAAAAAGGAGTCACTTGAAGCAATGTATGAAAAACAAACAAACATCAATATATATTAATAATTAAAAGCAGAAATAAAACCTACATAATTGAAGAATTGAATAATTATACAGTGTTTTACTCAGGAAAAGAAAATCTAAGACAAAATGTGGTGACATTCATAGAAAGATGAAGCCAATGTAGTTCAAGGATGTAATGCAGTTTGACTTAATCATATTAATGACTTTAGGGAAAACACATCGAGATAACTATAATTCAACTTTATGATCTAAACACAGTGGCAAAAGAAGAATCTGAAAGATTTTATGCTGGAGTAAGGTGGGAAACTGAATATACATAAAAGAAGATGTTAATCAGTGATGATTAGAATGCAAAAATAGGAAATAGAGCAGAATGAAAGATTACAGAAAATGTCGGTCTAGAATTAAGAAATGAAACAGGAGAATGACTGATTGAATTTTGTGAAGCCAATAGTGTGTTCTTTGCAAACACATTCTTCAAGCAACCCAAACAACAGCTGTATGCCTAGACATCATCTCATGGCCAATATAAAAATCAAATAGACTTCGTAATTAGAAACAGAAGATTGAGAAGTTCTATTCTCTATGTGAAGTCAAGGCCAGGAGGAAATTGTGCTGAAATACAACCTGAAGAATATCCCTGTAGAATTTCAAGATGTGAAAAATGGATTTGTTATTATAAAAACTAAGTGAACGGGAACTAGAATTCTGAACTGAAGTCAGAAACACTGTCAGGGAGGAATGCAAAAAGACACTATCTGTAGCCCAAAAGAAAGAAAAGCCTCAATGGATGAGTGATGAAATTCTTTAAGCAGTTAAAGACAGACAAGAAGCACGAATTCAATTATTTCTCTGCCTGAATGAGAACTAATTAATGCAAAGAAATAAAAGTGATGACAAAAAGGAAGACTTATTCTCAAAGATCTAAAAAACAAAAAAACAAATGGAATTTTAAATCATGAGTGGAAATGCTCTACAACTAGCAGAAGAACACATTATGTTGATAAATAAAAATAAAAATATGATGGAAACAATACATTGAAGAATTCTATGAAAGAGACCACTTTGTTTCAGGAAAAACCTTATAAAGATGAACATACATCAGAAAGTGATGTGGAAGCTGCATTCAGACCACTTAGAAGAAATAAATCACCAGAAGCAGATCGCTTACCAATAGAGCTGCTTCAGACTACAAATGCTGAATCTGTTCTAATTCTAACTAAAATCTGTCAATACAGAAAACAAAAAAATCCCATAAATTGGAAACACTCGGTATATATTCCCATCCCCATGAAAGGATTATTATTATTATTCATTTATTTTATCCCACTTTTCTCTCATGGGTGGGATTCCAAGTGGTGTACAATGATTAAATTACATAACATAAAAATACAACAAAACAAAAACATCATATAGGCAAACTAAACAGAAATACACACTACATAAGCCAAAAATTTGACAAATTCATAAATTAAAACATTATACCATTAAAACCATTCAAAATTCCATGTGTCACAAGATTTGGTTTCCTTGATGTGTAATTTATAAGCAAACAATGTCATTGAATTTCTAATTTCTATAAATGGCTGTGAAAGCTGGACAATGAAGCCCCATGTTTGAAACGTGGGGCTGGAGAAGAATTCTACAGATAATGTGGACTACTGAAAAGACCACTCAGTGGGTACTGGAGCAAATCATGCCTTAACTTTCCCTAGAATACTGCTTTACTTTGGCCATATAATAAAAATGACTCAATGGAAAAGACAATAATGCCTGATAAGGTAGTAGGAAGGGTGAGATACAGATACAGCATTACAGATAGATACAGTCAACCACAGATGCTGCAAAATATGAGGCAGGACTGCTGCTGATAGAATACTAGAAAGTCTCTCATTGATGGGTTTGCCATAAGTTGAATTCAACTTGACAGCTGTTAACAAGAAGCGGGAAGAATCAAAATTAAAACTAATAAATCACTGATGTAAAGAAAAGACACACGGTATAAGCGCCTGTCAGAACATTAAAGACATAGGAGTTAGATACCTTCCAGGGTATTCTGTATTTTAGCTGTCACATATCTCCTTTCCACCTGAACATCAGGAAGAATCTCCTTTCCACCTGAACATCAGGAAGAACTTCCTCACTGTGAGAGCTGTTCGACAGTGGAACTCTCTCCCCGGGGCCGTGGTGGAGGCTCCTTCCTTGGAGGCTTTTAAGCAGAGGCTGGATGGCCATCTGTCGGGGGTGCTTTGAATGCGATTTCCTGCTTCTTAGCAGGGGGTTGGACTAGATGGCCCATGTGGTCTCTTCCAACTCTACTATTCTATGATTCTATGATTCTAGAAGCCTCCTCTCATCCCCACCACTGAAACATTGTTAAATATTTTGATACTAAATACTTACAGATACTAAAACTGTTGGTCTAGAAAAGAGTGATATTAAATATTATCATACCTTCATAAACTTCTTTATTTTTTTTGGTGGAACATTTTCTTTCTGTGATGGACGAAGAATGGAAGGCCTGCCTGTGAGCTCTGGAGATGTGACGAGTATGGCACAGTTTTCAGCACCTATGTCATCACTAATATTTTCTCCCTTCAAGATTTGCAGACTCATTCTATAAATGGGAAAATAAAACAAACATTTATGTAACAGTGTTGCTTTTGGAGTGTATGCATAAGGAGATCTTGTGCTTAGTATGTCGCTTTTTCCCCAAGACCGGGACTCAAAGTGGCTTCCAAACATGATTTTTAGAATAATTTCAGAATAAATTGAAAATATATAATGTTAAAAAGAGAAGCAAAATGTACTCAATAAAAATGCTCCTTGCTTTATACATTGAACGCTTATTTAAATAAAAATGTCTTTGTCTACAAAATGCAAAGAAAGAAGGGCCTCGCATTCTATTGAAGGGCATTCTTGAGGGTGAGAGAAGCTGCTGAGACGTCTATCTCTTTGCTATGTTCTCTCCAAGCAAGCCTGTAAAGGTAGTGGGGAAGAGAGAAAGTCTTCACCTGAAGATCCTAAGTGTCCTGGCAGGTATAGATAAGGAGACAGGGTCTTTCAGATAGTCTGGAGAGTCATATGGCCTATGTCCATCCTGGCATTTTTCACTTCTTCTCATCATCCCCAACCATTGGTGACAATATTAGAGGTTACAGTCCACTTGGTGCCTCAGGGTCCTACTTCTGCTTTTAAAGCAAATGGATACTTGTAACAGGTTTCTAAAACGTGGAGTTATCATTTAATTTTAAAAGTTTTGTTCAGGTTCTTTCCTATGAATAGGTTGCTGTTTTACATTTTTCTTGGACTCATGGGGAACTCCTGGTCTGTAAACCACCAGTTCCTTTCAAAAGTCCGCACACAAAACTCCACATCTTTTTTCAGGGAATAGTATATCTCTCTGATTGCAAAAAGCAGCACATCATTCTGTTTTCAGGAGTCTAGGACTTGGGATGCTCCTGGAAACACAATGGAGGGGAATTGCTACAGTAGAGTCTCGCTTATCCAACGTTCTGTATTATCTAATGAAGTCTGCCTCCCACCCGGATCCACAGCTGTTTCTCTATACAGCTACGCACAGCGTGTCAACATGCCCAACAACAACACAAGTGCAGCCACACTCCCAAACAAGTGGCAGACTTGTTGTAAAACATGATATTTTGGTGCTTAATTTGTAAAATCATAAAGTAATTTGACGTTTAATAGGCTTTTCCTTAATCCCTCCTTATTATCCAACATTTTTGCTTATCCAATGTTCTCCTGGCCCATTTATGTTGGATAAGTGAGACTCTACTGTACTTGTTATCTTACTGAGCTGGCAGCTAAGAACTGACTCCCCCCAATTTTGCTTCTTTGGCAAGCAATAAAACAAAGAAGCTAGTAGCAACACTAGATATCTTTTTCCCAGAGGTAAGCACTAAGTGGCGAACCTCAGAAAGCCTTCTGATGGTTTTGCTATAAAGGTTGCTTGAAATAAGAAAACCATTGTGGAAGCCCTGCCATCGGAAGGAAAAATACTAGGATTGACAGTAACAAGAAGTAGCTTTTCCAAAACAGTAATTCATAGTGCATTTTGAATTCAGGGTGGGCAACAGTGAACATGGTTACATTTGGCCTGCGTGGGCTGAAAATGCAACCTTGAAATGAAGTGAAATTATTTTTAAATCTCCCAATTTCTACTAGGTTTTAGGTGTCAGAAAGTGTTGTTCTGAAGGAACTGCTCCCAGGAACATATGGGGCCATTATAAAATTTGGGGATCCGCAGTCTGAGAATCAGGTCCAAAAAGAGGGATTAGGGCTCTTAGAGAGGACAGAGCTTAATTTGATTCAGACAGCCATTTTCTTTTGCATTTGAATCTTGTTCAGTTTAGCTTCTACTGATGTCATAAAGGCCATATTACTGAATATCAAAACTGTCGGGGTTCTTTCTATTTCTGTATTCCAGCAACAAGGATTATGTATGTTTTGCTAAGCACAGAAATAGGAATATAGTTTCAGAAAGGGAGGATTTTAATTGTTTTAGGTTGCATAGAACTTTTGGAATGACAAAGATAAACAATCACAATATCTGGTGGATCTTAATTTGAATGCCTGAAACCTCTTGGCTACATACTGTGTTAAGACTAAAATTATTACAATTTCAAATCTTCATCAGCTAGATTTTCCATTCACAAATCTACTTTTTAAAGAAATCTTGTTTGAAGAGTCCAGCTAAACTTTCATGAAGAGTCTAGCACACTATCATGATTATTTTTATGTGTATGGAATCTGAGACTTCTAAATGAGAAACATGTACTTTGTCACCAAGATGTATGGGCCTAAAATCTAAGTGACGGTGCAATTTCAACTTTGGATATTGGGTACATAAAGAAAATGACACCAATTAAATACAGTGTTTGATCGACTTAGAATATTTAATATAAAAACATCCTCTGCATTCTTTATTTTATTGCTTAGAAGATCCAGGGAGCTAGCAGTCATGATGAAATTCTATACAAAGTAGCAATTGCTTTTACTTGTGATAACTGTGTTCCCAGAAGATAAGGGATTTTTTTATCATGTCAGAAGCGAATTGAGTCAAGTCGCTTCTGGTGTGAGAGAATTGGCCGTCTACAGAGACAATGACCAGGGGATGCCCAGATGTGTTACCACCCTGCTGGGAGGCTTCTCTCATGTCCCCAAGATAAGGGACAAAACTCTTGCAGACCAGTTTTGCTCCTCCAACTAAGTCCAGAAAAAGAATGATTTTACAGTGTCTCCATGTTAAGAAACAAGCCCTAGAAGACCAGTCAGCAATACAGCCAAAAAGACAAATGCCCCAGAAAAAGGAAAAATTATAACACAATAAAAGAAAATATACACTACATTAAACAAGATCAAAAGAACAATAAAACCATGGGCGGGCCACATGAACACTAGATTAAAACTCGAGGTGAGAAAGGAAGTAGGAGTAAAAACCACAGAGGACAGAGTCATAAAGTGGCGGTGCGATATGGAGGACAAATATTGAAGGAGAGCAGCAAAAGGGATGTATGTAGTGATTACTCTCCAAAGGCACAACGGAAGAGCCATGTTTTCAGGTCTTTCTTAGAGGCTGCTAGTGTGGGGGCTTGCCTAATCTCACCGGGCAATGAGTTACACAATCGGGGGGCCACAGCAGGGGGGGGGGTGATTGACCTGGGAATCTGGGAGTTGTAGTTCACCTTTATCCAGCAGAGAAGGCCCTCTCCCTTGTTCCCACAAGGCAGGCCTGAGATATTGGCAGTGGTGACAGGAGAGCCTCCCCCTGACGATCGAAGGGATCGGGCAGGTTTATGATAGGAGATATGGTCACGAAGGTAGGTGGGTCCCAAACCGTTTAGGGCAGGGGTCCCCAAACTAAGGCCCGGGGGCCGGATGCGGCCCATCGAAGCCATTTATCCGGCCCCTACGGCACAAGGGCAGAAGGGGGTTGGGCTAAATGACCCAAGAGGTCTCTTCTTCTCTTACAACCTATTATTATTATTATTATTATTAGAAACACAACAAGATGAGTCCACAGCAGACACTCTGCTGGCTGTTGAATTGGATCACACGGCGGACACTTCCCAAGTGTCTAGGACTGTGTGATGTATCGGCGAATAATGCGCGCAGATCCCAGTAAGGTGTCCTTCTGCAGCTGGCAGATGGTAATTTTGTCAGCGCCGATTGTGTTTAAGTGCAGGCCAAGGCATTTAGGCACTGCACCCAGTGTGCCGATCACCACTGGGACCACCTTGACTGGCTTGTGCCAGAGTCTTTGTAATTCGATCTTTAAATCCTCATATCATGTCAGCTTTTCCAGTTGTTTCTCCTTAATCCTGCTGTCACCTGGGATTGCAACATCGACAATCTATACTTTGTTTTTTAACACGACTGTGAGGTCAGGAGTATTGTGTTCCAAAACCCTGCATTATTATTATTATTATTATTATTAACATTGAGGCTGGGTGACCATCTGTCAGGGATGCTTTGCTTGTGCTTTTGGTGCACAGAGGCAGAAGGGGGTTGGACTCAATGGCCCAAAGGGTCTCTGCCAACCCTCTTTTTATTATTGTTGTTGTTGTTATTATTATTATTGCTCGGTGGCCAACCATAGTCCAGCCCTCCAACGATCCGAAGGATTGTGAACTGGCCCCCTGTTTAAAAAGTTTGGGGACCCCTGGTTTAGGGCTTTATAGGTGATGGTCTGCACCTTGAATTGGGACCGGAAAATAAACGGCAGCCAATGGAGCTCCTTGAACAAGGGAGTGGATCTCACCCTCAACACCTCTGAGGATGCCTGCCATAGATGTGGGCAAAATGTCAGGAGAATACTTCTGGAACATGGCCTTACTGCCCAGAAAACACACAACAGCCCTCTGATCCTGGCCATGAAAGCCGTCAACACCACTAGGTAAGTCAATGTTTGTTCCTGGGTTATAAATGTCATTTCCCAATTGGTTCTGTCATACAAACATGGAAAAATTTATTAAACTGCAAAAACTTTGTTTTTGCAGGACATCTGCAGCATATTTTGCTATAAGTTTTAATGAATATTTGATAGAATCTCAATGAATTCCAGGGCCGGTTTGACCTATGAGGCCCGTAAAGCCGTGGCCTCGGGCGCAGCCGCTAGGGGGCGCTGTCGACGCCGTGGGAGGCGGGGCCAGGGTTGGCCCCGCTTCCCGCGCTACACACCCTCGCCCGTTTGCTGTTATTGGAAACGGCCGGGGCCTGGGCGGGCGGTGAAGATCTCGAGGTGCCGCCGGGAGATGAAGCTGGAGTGGCCCATGCTCACGTCCACCGAGCCCTGCCAGGAGTTACGGCCGATGGTCACCGAGCGCTTCTTCATGAGGTATTCGAACTCGCGGCCTTCCAGCTGGGCCACTGCCGCCGCTGCTGCCGCCCCTGCCGCCATCTTGGCCGAGACAGGGCACGAGAGCCTGCCTGCCAGCCAGCCAGTCAGCGCGCGCACGCAGCCCCCCTCCTCCTCCTCCAAACCCGAGCGCGTGCGCGGCCCCTCTCCTCCTCCCCTCGCGCACCAGCCCCCGACACCGACAGGCACAGGCAGCGGCCGCCCTGCAGCCTATGCTCACGCAGATCCTCCCCCTTCACCCTCCGTTAGACGGGCGGCAGGCTCGGCCAACGAGAGCGCTGCACGCCTTTGGAGCTGCTCCCGGTTCGCCAATCACGAGCAGAGCCGGGACCAGCCAGGGAGAGGGGCGGGGGGGGGGGGGGTAGGAAGCAAGGTAGAGTACACTGCGCCAGAGGCAGCCAGGCAGCCTGGGCGGTGGAAAAACGTGGTCTGGCGTTCTGAAATTATTCGGAGAGGGTCCTGCTTGCCGAGAGTCCCAACTCGTTGGAAGTAGCCTTCAAGAAGAGTTGGAAGTACATGAGGCGAGGAAATTGTTTCCATGCTTGCGCACACATTTCTATATTTTATTATCACACAAGCATGTGGATACTGAGTTGCTGTGTTTTTTCCTGTCTGTATGACTATGTTCTTGAAGCATTCTCTCCTGACGTTTCGCCTGCATTTCTGGCAGACATCCTCAGAGTTTGTGAGGTCTGCTGGAAACTAGGCAAGTAGGTTTATATATATGTAGAATGTTCTGGGTGGGGGAATAAAGAGGTTTGTGCATAGTGATTCTATCCTCAGAAGTTGTGAGGTCAGGAGGAAATGTTTTCATGTTTCATGTTTTCCTCCTTTCTGCTGAAATTGTCCAAATGCTTGTGGATATCAATCGCTTCTCTGTGTAGACTGACACTGTGGTTGTTAAGAGTGGTCCAGCATTTCTGTGGGGAATTCCAGACTCAGAAACATTCAGGGCTAGCTAATACCTCCCAACAAAGGATTCCCATATGCAGGAAACAGCCAGGCATGAAGCTGCCAGGCTATTCAGTGCTAATCAAGGTTTATTTATTTATTTTGTGTCAAAAGAATTGCATGATAAATAAGTTTAAAAGTGATAAAATAAAGGAATCACAAACTAATCAAGGTGGCCAATTGCAACATTCACACTTGCCACAGGCAGACAAGAGTTTTCTCCCACCCTGGATATTATTATATAAACCCACTTGCCTAGTTTCTAACAGACCTCACAACCTCTGAGGATGCTTGCCATAGATGTGGGTGAAACGTCAGGAGAGAATGCTTCTGGAAGATGGCCATACAGCCCGGAAAACTCACAGCAACCCAGTGATTCCAGCCATTAAAGCCTTCAACAACAGCATGTAGACAGTTTCGACAGAAAGGAGGAAACCATGAAATTGAACAAAATCTGACTACCAGTATTTTTAAAAATAAAATCAGGCCAGTACATAAGGAACAACACTCTGAAAACAGAGAAATTCCAGACATGAATCAATCAGGGCCAGCTAACACCTCTCAACAAAGGATTTACCCTGGCAGGACACAGCCAGGCTTTGAAGCTGCAAGGCTACTCAATGCTAATCAAGGTGATCAATAGCAACATTCACACCTGCCTCAGACAGACAAGAGTTTTTTCTGCCACCCTGGACATTCCACAGCTATATAAACCCCACTTGCCTAGTTTCCAACAGACCTCACAGCCTCTGAGAATGCCTGACATTTATGTGGGTGAAACGTCAGGAGAGAATGCTTCTGGAACATGGCCATACAGCCAGGAAAACACACAGCAACCCAGTTATTCTGGCCATGAAAGCCTTTGACAACATACCTTTATTTCGTTTACAGTGAGGAAGCATCAGAAACAATTAAGGATTATTTGTGACTTAGAGTGCATCTTCTACACTGTAGAAGTAATACAGTTTGACACCGTTTTAACTACCATGGCTCAATGGTATAGAATCATGGGAGTTGTGATTTTACAAAGTAGCTTTCTCTGCAAAGAATGCTGGTTCCTTTTGTTGCCCAAACTACACTTCCCATAACATTGAGCTATGGCAGTTAAAGTACTGTAGTACCAGACCATTCATTCTGTGGTGTAGATCTTCCATAAGTCTACAAAGATGACTACAGTATTGTCACCCACATTTCCCAATGTACTGTAGCTCCCTGGCACAGCACCCACTTTGCATACGAAAAAGTTCCAGGTGCAAACATATCTTATGTTGCCAGAAGAGTGAATACCATCTTCTGAGTCTTCCCTGGCAAATTGAAAAACAGAGTCTTGTACAATATATCTGTGATTTATTTCAGACATGCTTGCTTAACACTTCTGTATACCCTTTTTCAGGTATAAACAGAATCCCAAAGCCATTTACAGAAATTTTAAGGATAGCATTTAAATTCAATCAGTAATGGAAAGGCTAGCAACAATAAAATGCAAATTCATATTGTAAGTACAATAATCATATGTACTAAAAGCATTCTTTATAGTGAGCAACTGTGGCCCTGTTTGTTGCGTTGTCTCCAAGCCATTTCCAACTTATGGCAAACCCTAAGGCCAATGTATCACTGAGGCTGAGAAAGTGTGACTCACCTAATGTCACCCAGTGGGCTTCCATGGATCAGCAGGAACTGAATCTGCTGTTCAGCAGGAACAACTCTAGAGTTGTTGTCCAGTGCACAAATCACTAAAGTACACTGGCTGTTGTGGCTCCCTTAATTGCTCAGTGTTGACTGTATTGTCCAGGACTGGTTTAGGAAATGGGCCAAAACATGTGGAGGGACACCAGAGCTCCTCATCTGAAGCCTAGGTAAATAGCAGGGGGGGAAATCAACTGGCTAATGTTCCAGAGACAAGGGGCCACAGTGGCTAAAACCCTGTCATCAGTCATGGCATACCTATCCAAATGCAGCAAAGGGATCTACAAAAAGACCTTTGATGTAGGTCCTAACAGTAAACAAATGTATGTGGTGGGTGGTCTGGTTTTGAAGTTATTTAAGGAAAATTGGCTTGCATCACCACTCCTATGGAGCCGCAGTGGCGCAATGGGTTAAATCCTTGTGCTGGCTGAACTGCTGACCTAAAGGGTTAGTTTCTATCTGTCAGCCCTAGCATGCAGGGACATAAGAGAAGCCTCCCAGCAGAATGGTATCACATCCAGGCGTCCCCTGGGCAATGCCCTTGCAGGCAGCCGATTCTCTCACACCAGAAGCAACTTGTAGTATGTTAGCTTCTGGCACAATAAAAAAAACACTATGGATTTCTGTCTATCCATAGATAGACATCTGTGGTGCAGTCTTATGTGTGTTTACTTCGCAATAAGTCCTATAGAATTACAGTATGTCTGCTCTCAAGTGTATATGCATAGACAGACGGTTTCAAGGTTTCAAAATACTGGGGCTGAATTGAGTGCTGGTACAACTTTTTCAAAACAGGTAGATTGTGTTTCTTTCATCAGATCCCAATAAGTAACCAAGTTTCTGGAATATGTAATACTGTATATATCTAAAATTCTATTAATATATATTACTAGCTTTGCCTGGCCACGCGTTGCTGTGCCTTATGGGAATCCTTTGTTGGCCAGGTGGAATAGCAGTGAATAGCCTTGCAGTCTCAAAGCCTGGCCATTTTCTGGAGTAGCTGGAGCTTTTTGTTGTATGAACGTAGAGGCATGGATGAGGGGTTGTGCTGCCAAGTTTAGTGTTTCTAGGATGTGTAGTTTTGTTGTTTTGTCCTAGGCCGAAATTTAATTACTCTTTTATATATATAGATGAAAGTGGAATTTTAATTATAATTAATAACACTTTTTATGTTTACATGTGACATTTGAATTTTAGGAAATATCTTTCCTGTTTGTGTATCGTAATACATAAATACTGTATCTTCCCTCTCATTAAATGCTTTACTTTCCTTAGAGAAATAGTAAACGAACTCACAATTTTCTTACAGTAGCGTGTATACATAGGAACAAAACGTCAAACATAAAACAACAATTATTATCATTATTGTTATTATTATGTTTCTTTGCTTTTAAGACATGCTTTCCTCCCATACAAACTAAAAATGGGGTGTGTCTAAAAATGGGGTGCCAGCTAGACCAGGGCGCACTGGGCGGGAGGCGGGGCACCGTCAGGGCGGTGCCCCGCCTCCCGCCCAGCGTGCCCTGGCCCCGCCTCCCACGCAGCTCAAACATATCTGCTTACAGGGTTGTTGTATGTCTTTCGGGCTGTGTGGCCATGTTCCAGAAGCATTCTCTATGGATGCCTGCCATAGATGTGGGCGAAACGTCAGGAGAGAATGCTTCTGGAACATGGCCACACAGCCCGAAAGACATACAACAACCCTGTGATCCCGGCCATGAAAGCCTTCGACAACACATATCTGCTTACCTTT